>NW_019525027.1:594083-614526 GCF_002814215.2 Seriola lalandi dorsalis
GGGGGGGGGGTATTAAAAATAGCGAAGCAGACATGTATTTTTCTCCTGAATACTCCTTCAGGGGGGACTCCCATAGAACAAAAGCTATACATGTGTTTTTGTCCCATCATAGATCTGAGAACTTTATTCTGCATGGCTGTATGAAATCATTATAGAACAAGCTACAGGTGAAGAGGGAACAGTGATGAAGTGAAGCTCATTACCCATAATTCTCTTTTGTTACAGAGCTTTAAGGAGTGAAATAGGTGTGAAATGTAACCAGCTGTCATCAGACTGTGTGAACTGTGGTAAACTCCCAGATTGTAGCTGTAGTGTTCTGCTTCCAAGTTTGAACTGTGTGACGGACATTTCGGTTAAAATGTTCAAGTCTGAAGTACTGAGCACTAACATGTTAACAGGTGTATCTGTTAAGAGCCTATCATGGGGATCAGACAAGTGGGACTGTGTACTGTGTGTGTGTGTGTGTGTGTGTGTGTGTGTGTGTGTGTGTGTTTGACAGAGAGAGAGGCTATCAAATATTCTCTGCAATATATATTTACACATTGTTGTGTTCAGCAAATATAGTAGCAGCGCTGCTTAAAGTTTTTCATTTATAATTTTATCCCTCTCTTGTGTCTGCGGCTCACTTCAACATCATCACAGATGTGCTGCTGCTTCACCACTTAGGATGACATGCTCTGCAGTGAATGCTACCAACAGTGATGACATATAAAGCAATAATGTGCACAAGGTGGTGAAAAGTCAAGCGTGGCGGGAATGAATATATCAGAAACCCTAAAGTACATACACACACCCAGTTAGACCTCCCATCTCCCTCTGAGATATTGTGGAATTTTATCACATAAGTTCTGTTATTCATTGTTCAATTATGCAAATGAAGGTTTTAAAAGGGAGGCAACTAGGTATATGCCTCCTTGACTTCCATCTGATATAGTAGTAGAAGGTCAGAGGATACGATTTATATAGAGTTAGATTACCATGGCCCGCAGACTCCAGCAGAGGCAGAATAAGGAATTACTTGAGATCCTCCTGACAGGAGAGTGAGTGCCACACCGGGGGGGTGATCACATCCAGATGATGAAATCTTTTGCAGGTAAATGGCGATTGTGATGGAGGTTGTCTGTGATAAGAGTGAGGAGGGAATTGATTTATTTGCACACTGAGATTTATCACTGGAAGTTGGTACCAAACAGTTTTGACAGTTTGCTTGGTATCTGAAAAAGCTTTTGAGTTTATGAAACAACACATTTACAAAAAAAAGAAAAAACGATTAAAAGAACATTAAAGGAATCACAGACTAAAATCCACTGCAATATTTAACAGTTGCCATCAAAAAGTGTTTTGCTTCAGAGCAAAATTCACATTTGCATTCATGAGCTCTGCTGACAGCACCATCATGCTTTATGATCAAACCAACAGATTAGTATTTATGTATTATTACCAAATAATTACACTGCATTGTTATTAGTCATCAAGAGCAGTCAACGGCGCAGTCATTTAGGGTGATTTGGTGTGTGCATGTTTCTCTCTCTGCGTGTGTTTTGTTAGGTTCTGAAACTGGAGCATGAATGTCGTGGGTGTTGGTGGTTGTGGGAACTGAGGCTGGTAGCGAGTGGGGGCTGGGGGCAATTGTGGGACAGAGATGAATTGGCGGCTGCTGGTGGGGCGAATTTGAGGGCAAGGGCCATTGCTACATCCACAAACAAAGAGCTTGTTTTGTCCATTCTAAAGATCAAATGAAAATATGTCAGCCTCACTTAACACATCACAAGCAAATGAATGAGTGTGAGTGCCTGGGTGTCTGTGTGTTCACAGTCCTCACTCGCTCAGTTATTCATGGACATAATAAAAAAAAACATCTGCAGTCCCGCAGGACTTTATGAGCAAATGAATCCGATTATTGTAACGCCTTTGGCCTTTTTTTTAATTTTTTTAATTTTTTTTTTTTATGCACAATAAAATTGTTAACACAGCAACAGTTGCATGATGAAGTGTAGGGTGCGGATGTCCGCTACCCAAATGCCTCTATACTGTTATGAAAAACATTTGCAGTGTTGATCAAGCTCACATGATGCTTGTCCAGCTGTAGAGAGATGCCCAGTGCAACATCAGTCTCCTGCAATTCCACAAGACCAAGATATTAGTGTCATAAGCCTTGATTAAGGGGAAAAATACTTCAAATTAATTTCCCTTCTCTGTGCAAAATACCATCCATTCTCTCAACTCCTCCTTCTGCTCGTCAATGGGGGGAAACTCAAGAGTACCCTCAGGAAACAGCAGACACAGACATGCTAACAACACCCCGAGCAAACCGTTTCTTATTCTAATTCCAGCAGTTATGGAGCAACACTATCATTCATTTTTTTGCTGTATTTCAGGCCGTGTGGTGAATTTAAGTCTGATGCTCATTCTGTTTGACCTCTAGTTCTACCAACACCGGAGGGGAGTATCTGGCTCCACTGTGTCACCAGCTACTCACTTCCTGTGTCTGTCTGTATGTCGTTTTGTGCTGAGCAGGTAGTGTACAGTGGGTTCTTCTAAAGCTTTTCCACAGGAGACCGTGGAAAACGACACTATGAGAGCAGTGAGAGTGAACCAAACAGTAAAGTTGCTGGACAGCTAAACAGTGAGTTGTGAGCTAAAACTCTCTGTTGAGCTCTGTAAAGCTGAGGCGAGCTGCAGATTCAGGCAATAGCTCTAATAATTCTGTAGGTTCATCACAACCAGTGTCCCCCTTTCATCTCGTCGATTAAAAGAAGTATTCTGTATGCAGCAAAAAGTGGCTTGGCTTAAAAACTGTGTTTGTAATGTTTAGTCTTTCTACTCTACTTTCTAAATTTTTCAATAGAGCTGTTATATTGCTTTATTATTAACTTTTAGAACCATTAATTGTATTGCTTTTTAAATTCCTTTAATGTTGTTGTTTCTAAGCTCAGCTTCTGCCACATTTCTACAACCAGCAGTAATCCATGTATCTATGATTACATTTTATTTTATTCACAGCTCTTGAAATGCCTGTGAAGGGTGTGATTCTGCCTATCAACAGCACCACACCGCTGATGTCATAATTTTAGCTTTGAAATCACCTTAGACTAGCTCTGTGTGGTCACTCCTGGGACGGATTAAATTATAGTCTTTTATTGTGAAATAGAACATGCAGTCTGTTACTGTTATAGGGGATAGAGAGTTTCATAAAATTGAATATTTCCATGGAACACCTGAGGAAAATTAGCCACGGTGGTGGGAGGAAACTGTGTTTTGAGTCAACCATTTATTCCACACTGCCCTAGGGTACCATGGGGTAAAGTCCATTCTCTAGCTTAGGTATTATGGAGATGTAAAGTTACACAAGGGGTTACGTTTTCGGCTTGGCACAGTGTCAGTGGAAGATACTTTGAATGTAGTGGGGTTGTTACAAACATTGTGTCTGAACGAGGGTAATTGCCACGAAATTTAACATCCAAGTTTTACCACGAAATGCACAATCACTAGTTTGCAGCACATGAAGTCATGGGTATCACTATATCACTGCCTTTGATAAAGTGGTATGACATTCTGCCTGACAGATGTTTGATTCTCTTCCCTCGCCGCGTGTTACCTTTACATCTCTATGATCATCTCTCCTGCAATATATATTTCACACTGGATGGGCAGCGAAAAAACAGCTGATGTTACTGTAAGTTGGCGCTACGAGTGGCAAACCAAATTAGCGAAGCGACTTTAAAGTTTCATTGGTTTTTGGTTCTTGGCACTAGTTTTCTTCCAGCTGGTGCTTTTGGAGGTTGTCCTTCATCTTACATTTCCATACTTGGTCTGAAACTGGAATCAGAAATGGAATTTTGATTCAAGTTTATTAGGCAATTGTGCATGTCCGTCCAAGGAGCTGTTGGTGTAACTCGTACTTAAAACCATGAAGACTAACAAACAGCCACTGCAGGGAGGATATCTTCCGCTATCATCCATGCCTCCTCTTGAACTCTACCATCATCTTGAGTGTTTAAAGTGTGTTCAGCTCCAGTTTGTTGTGTCTACACCGGAGGGGCCAGCTGTTCAACCTCCCATATAGCGGCAGTTAAGGAATATGAAACATTGAATTTGTTGAGGGACGTATTCTGTCTGCAGTATGTCTTGCATTGGCGTTTACACTGTTTACATATGTATATAATATCAGCTCTGAGGTTTCTGTGTGTACGCTGCAGTGGCTAAATGTATAGAAAAATACATTAGACCTGCTTTTATCTCACTGTCACATTCTGCTCTTCGATGTTCTGTAGCAGATTATAAATCCTCTCCTTCTGAACACACCACCTTAATGGCTTCGTGTAATTGCATTTGCAATTTATTTGTAAATGAAGTATTTATGTAAATAGTGTGTTTAATGACTATGTTCAAGTTGTTAGCGTTATTTGAAGTTTTCCCGGGCTCAAACTTTCTATGTTCTTATTCAGTAATTCCGTGATCATACACGCTCAGATCTCTTGAGACTTGAAACCAGAGCTCGTCGGACAGCAGCGCCTGTGGAGAAAAGCTCATTGCATATTAGCACTAAATTAAGTATCTGCATGTGTGTGTTTGCTGAGGTACATACACCCCGTGTGCCTGCCCGCTTGCTTGTTTGCCTGCTTGTGTGTGCAGTGTGGGTGTGTCAGCTGCAATTTGTGAGTGCATCTTGATCTCATCCCCAGAGAGTCCATGCTAAATTAGGATGCATATTATTTAAAGATGCCTTGGGCTGAGTTTCAACTGGGTATATTTGTGCAGTGAATATGTTGATTTTTATGGTGCCCTGTGCGCTCCTATTCATGCTGCCAGGGAGGCAAGCTCAAGCACGGAGGTGTTTGTATGAAGGGAAAGGAAGTCTTGAGCTTGATTTTGTCTGCTATGAATTCAAATGATTTGCCCTCTTGGGATGTGCAAGAATTGTAGTCAGTTTATTTTGTCACTGTTTTTTTTTTTCAGCTGTAAATACCATGGCCTTTTACAAATACCCCCAAAATGAAACCTTGTGAGATAATGGCGTGTGTGTCTATGACTATCCTGGGGCAGATCTGTGGTAAAAGAAAAAGAACAATTTAATTATTTTTTTCCATCTAAAACCTGTGACAGAGAATGTAAGTAAGAAAGTATGACGAGCTGATATTTGAATTCACGAAAAGGGATTTGAGAGCATAAACCTTGAATTTAAAATGTAACCTTTTTTTTCAAATGTATATTTTTGAAATTAGACTGTTTTCCAATTTAAAGTGATTTTTTATAAAAACATTTATATAAGAACATTTCAGTGTTTGTCTGTCTGGTAAAATAATGGCTTTTTTGGCTTTGACATGTGAGTCTCAGTAATGGAAACATTCCATTTTGACTCTTTTCAATCACGTAATCATGACAGGATCAATACAGATAGAGCCTCAGCACGTGGATGGTGTTTGGAATCCGGCCCATGAGACAAGTCAAGCTACATATCATGTATAAGGTGAAGATTGTTTATTGTGACTTCCTGTCTGAGGGAGAACAGCTCTCTAATTTTGCCATTTGGCCATTTTCCAGCCATTTTTACATAAGCCCTGTTGCTTACATAGATCACAATTCAGCGTCCATCCGTACACTATATACCAAAATATATACCATATAGTATGTAAGAGCAATGTAATTTAATCTGTGTGTGCTTTTATTCACACTTGAGCCGTGTAGAAATGATACTGAAATGTTACAGGTCAGTCCTTTTCAGATGATGCCAGCATGTAAAACATGTCCTTAAGGGTCTATGGTCATGTTCTCCGTTCGGCTTTTGCACCGAGTTGCACCTCAGTTGCACATAAAGATCAAATGTTGGTGAGTCAGTCTATTTCCAAGTTGCTCTTTGGAAATGCTGCTCTCTGTTAATTCTTTGATCCCAGGAGCAGAAATTAATATTACAACTGTAGTGATGCAACTCAGGCGGATTGTGCTATTTCATCCTGTTGGCTTACTAGGTCACTGAGGTTTGCCACACACTGTGTCTGTTAACTGTACATGATGGGATTTTGAGCAAATGCTCCAGGTAGGGTCACACAAGGCACTGAAGGTGATATGCTTTCTTTATTTGAGCCTTATCTAGCACCAGCCTCACTCCAAGATCTAATCATATACTGTACTTTCATTTAAATCGTGTGTGTGTCTGTGTGCGTGTGTTTGTGCCTTTGTGAGAGAAGAAGCAGACTGGCGGCGCTCACCGCTGTCGACTAACCTGCATTCACATTCCTTCCTGCTGTCTGCTTGGTCACATGAGTTCCACTGGAGGTGGCCGTGTGTGTGTGTGTGTGCGTGTGTGTGTGCATGTCACCCCCGGGTTGTAGTTTAACTGTAGAGTTATGCTATATTAATGAGAACAGGCTGCAGAGGGTATGGAGTTCAGGACATTTGCATGCATAGAAGTCAAAGGAGGGCTGCACTTTAGCTCCTAATCCTACATGCAGCCCTCATACAATAAAGAGCATACATTTATAAATCATTTTTGCATTCACACTGAGTACACACGCCCCTCTGTTGTTCAAATGCAGTTTATTACTCAAAGATCAAAGCACATCCCTCTTACATCAGTGATGGAGGATTTTTGAGAACCCTGTGTGAGCATAATATGTAAAGCCTGCTCAGCGCAGTATGCCTGTCCTTGGTGCATGTACAAAGTAGTGTCACATAGCAGTATCATTCATCATCCTGACCCTGTATGAGATGCTCAACCCTGATCCTCACACACAAGCATTATAATGTACACGTGCCTCACTTCAAAGACCAGTGTCGAGGCAGAGGGGAGTATGACACTGTTCAGCCTGTGTCTTCTATCTTTGCATCTTTGTAGTCCGTTTTCTGTAGAATACCTTCCATTATTTCCTTTTGTCCTGCACACTGAGAAGCTTTGTGTTGCCAGTTTCATGCCCCACTGTCCCCAGAAACGCATTCCTCTACATTCACCGTGCTGCTGCGTGAATAAACTGTGATTGTGATTCAGATCTCCCATGTTACTCCCATGTTAGTTTTATTGCTCGCCGTGTTGACTCATGCAAGTGGGCCTGGCCCTTGACATGGCCATGTGGAGGCCCCATGCTGCTGGTAGGCCCTGCCTGCAGGAACGTTGCTCTGTGATTGGAGGAAATCTGACTGGGATGAATGAGCACTGTACACAGAGCAGGAGACATGAGGGAGTGCACTGGTACGCCCCCTCTCTCATTCTCTACCCTTCATTCTCTGTTCGGCTCCCTGTCTCCCTCTCAGACACACACACACACACACACACACGCACACACACACGAGTTTAGTGGGACACAGGACCTGTATTTGTCTCACCACAACCTCTGTTTTTTCATTGTGCACTTTCATGTCATGTGTTGTTACACTGGCAGTGGGGGGGGGGGGGGGGGGGGGTCACTGTATGATCTCAATGATTATAAGTGTATATCATGTTTCTAGTTCATTACTATATGCAGAGCTTGGTAAATTCTCATTTGATGTTCGACAGTAGAGCTTTTGTACATCTCAGAGCAGCATCAGGTGCAAAGGCAGGTTGACAAATACATATGACAAGTTGGGAACCAAAGCTGAAATATTAGTCAGTTAAATTAGTAGAAAGAAAGTAGTAGGTAGAAAAACAATCAGCAACTATTTTTATATTAAAGAATGATTTTAAGTAATTCTTATACAAAAATGCCAAAATTCATTGATGCCAGAATGAATAGATTTTTGCTGGTTGTCTTAGTCTTCTATGATAGTAAATTAAACAGTTTTTTACTTGTGGTCAGACCAAACAAGCATTTAGAATATGTCAACGTGGGCTTTAAGAAGTTTTTCAGTATTTTCTGATATAACAACTAAGTGATCAATTGAACAAAATTATCCTAAACTCAATCAATCAATACTGAAAATAACTTATTTTTTATCTTAAAATGAGATGAAATGTGTTTTTAGGAGGTAATTGGATGGTAATAATTTTTGATTTGGTCGGCTTTAAGTATAAAGTAAAATATGCCACTTGATATGGAGGCCAGGGATCCCAATGCCTGAAACATTTTTCCATCAAGGAAAAAATGCATCCACTAAAGTAAATAAAGTTTTTTATTAATATTTCAGCCCTCTATATGTGTGTGTAAACTCCATCAACCCTCCAACGCTTAAGGTCATAATAAAATATTTGAATCATTTCATTGGCTTTCTGATAGTGAAAGTGAGTTTGTGTTTGTGGTGAGGATGACTTGGTGTGAGAACAACCCCGCAGTATCATCATGGGAGGAAACACAACTGGAACGGTTAACACCCGACACGGCAGCTGTTCAGATTGTTGAGTGAGTCACAGCCTCAGTGTGGATTCAGTGAAATGTTGAGCCCTCTGTGTGTAGCTTTGCTTAATTAGTAAACAGACTGTTTTAATTTGGCATCAGAGCAATTTAAGGCTCATAAAGAGGGTTGAATGTTTAGCAGGCTTCAAATTGTGTTTTACATGTTAACAGAAAGAACCCAACACCCAAGACAATAACTTTAACATGAAAATCCAGAGACGAAGCGATACCAGATAAAAGCCTAAATGTTTAGACAGTAGTCGTTTCTTGTTCTTGCTCAGACATTTTCCACCTGGATAGTGAAACATGAGAGTCTCCGTCTCCCTGCAGGGTTTTATCGCAAGCTGCCTCTCTGCTCAGATTATCACAACTGTGGCTTCAAAATATTGATTTATTCACACGCTGCGTAGTTTTTGGCCACAAGTATATATAAGTGCCAGGGCTATTTTTTACTTTGTTGTTATTGATGTAAAGTAATTGAATTAGCAAACAAAGGCACTGTTGAAACAACAGCTGAGCACTAGTTGAGCTTGGTTTGAGATTTGGTTTGTGGCAACCAGACCTACCACACACACACACACACACACACACACACACACACACACACACACACTCAGTTTTCCTGCTGTAAACTGCTCCGCGCTATCAATCAGACCATCTGTCCCTGTCTACTCAGCCTGTATTTAGGTTTCAGTGCATAGTGATGTCCTACAACCCTGTTTTTTCCGAGACAAGTACTGCCAACGTGCACAATACAAGACATTGCTAATATCATTCAGGAACAACTCATAGCAATTATCTACTGCCGCTGTGTCAATTTAGAAGATGTACAAGGCAATCTGGTTATCACTGCATTTGAGTGCTTTAGTGGTCCCTCTTCACAAAAAGTGACTGTAATCACATTTCGCTGCTCTCTTTCAATTGAATCTCAAGGCTGCTCTAATCTTATCTGCACTGCTCAGTCCTCTATTTCATTCTGTAATTCTGAGTCTTTTTCTTTGTCTCATATCCTTTCTTTCGATTTTTTTACCTCACATCTCCACCTTTTTGAACTTTTAGAACTCTTCCAGTTTAACCGGCTCTTGTTCATGAATAAATATTACTTTATAGTAGTAGTAGGAGTGCGGTTTTATGGATGACAGTGTCAGTGTGGTGGTTGGTCCACCACCTTTCTCTTGATATAAACATAACATAACAATTATATAACAATTATTAAATAGATTGCCATGATGTTTTATTATAGACATTCACGGTCCCTTTCTTGTCACTGTGAGTACAAAAAATGAGGGTCCTTTACTTTTATCTGGCATGACAAGATGCTAAGGGGTAAGTGAGATGTATAATATTGATTTTACAGTGATTTCTTTAATATGTTAAACTAAGATGGAGATAGGTAACAAAATTATTCTGGCGAATAAGTGGGCCACATATTGTGTTTCTTCTGGCTCAATACATGCAAAATTCATCAGCCCAAGTCTGGCCCACATACAGCGTGACTATCAGCTACTTCCACATCTGGACCAATTCTAGCGCACACAGAAAATTTGCTGGGTATCAGCCAACATTGGAAGATAACAGCCAGAATCAGCCCAGATGTGGGGGTATATGGACCAGACTCGGGCCAACGAACCAGGCATAACGTTGGGCCAGAAGTTTCGTGTTGCTACCTGGAGAACATATTAAACATTACCTGCTAAACAGCATTTTAGCATTGTCAGTGTGAGCATGTTAGCATGTTGACGTTAACATTGGGTTCAAATCACAGCTGTGCTAGCTTCACAGAGCTGCTAGCATGGCTGTAAAACCTCTTGCTTTTTGCCTCTCTGTAGTACAAACTCATTAATTCCGACTGTATATCACTCTTTTGTTAATATACGCAGCCAAATATATAAAAGCCAGCATAATGCACATTAGGACAACATAATATCTGTGCAACTCAGCTAAAACTCCACAAAACATAGCAACAGCAGAATATATTGTTGTCTACTTGGGTATTAGTAAAAATAATATTCAGAAGCATTGGTTTTTGGACCCTTGCATATCTCTAGTTCCTAATAGGCATGAGGTATTGTATCACTTCACTTTAGAGGCTGTGGAAACCTGAGCTGTGGCCTCGGGGTCATGGGGTGTTCAGGCTCTGTTGACAGTGAGCTGGGTCGAGCGAAATATTCGCTGTGTTGGGTCACTCTCCTCCTCCTGCTCCTCCTCTTTCTCCTTCTGTTTTCCCAAACATTTTGTGAATAGGTGATCCATTAACAGAAATGGACTAGCGGAATAAGTGTTGATGGTATCAAGAGCACTGCCCTCCTCACTTTTCCATCTCCCCGGGCTTTTCTTTGTTTTTCTCTGCCTGAGTGACAGGGACAGTCTGTTTCTTTGTCGGCGTGTGTTATGTCTCTCTATACTGTCTTTTTTTTTTTTGCACTTTTCATTAGTGAATAGGATATAAGAAGTCAGTTTTTGGTCTATCCATTTATCCACGTCATATATGAGAGACATATAGAGGTACACCAAGCATTAGATTTAAATTCATGTGGATCATACCACCTCTGTGTTCTTACTTTAACCAAATAACTGCTGTTGGCACAATTAGACAGCCATTGCAAATCCAGGTAAAGTGTCAAAATTGTTACTGCTCAGGCATAGATAGAGGGGCAGTGTATCATTTATGGATGATATGTTTGCTTCTTTCATTTTCTTTTTTTTATGTGTTTGATCATCTCCTGTTGTCTGTTGGCCTCTATTTTATCCTCTCTTCCTTTTGTAAACCGCTGTCCTCTCTCTAGTTAGAGTAAGCTATGAACCTCTTGGCGCAGTGCCATCGCAATCCATTCACTACAGCTCAGCGAGACCGCACAGCCACCACTATATCCCAGAGTGTGTACCCTGTCCTTTCCAGCAGCTCCCACTTGTCAGTAAACTGGCAAAATGGCCACTTCACAGATCCCCCCTCTTCACGGCATTGTGTCCTCATGAGACACTGACAGTTACGGTGCGTGCGGGTGTGTATGCGTCTGTGTGTTGAAACGGGTGTTTGTGTGCGCATGGGTATATGTTAGCGTGCGAAAATGCGTGTATATGTGCATGCGTGGTGCTCATGGCCACAAATCTAGGGCAAGTCGAGGTTTCTGGTGCGAGTGTGTGTGTGTGTGTGTGTGTGTGTGTGTGTGTGTGTGTGTGTGTGTGTGTGTGTTTGTGTGTGAATATCAAGCGTTTTATTCCCAAATGAAATAACCACTACTTGAAATATGTGATGTGCTTACCATGCCTACTTCTTTAAAGGATAGTAGGTCATGCTGCTCCTCGGTTCTAAAAATATTTCACTTTTCACTTCACTTTTCTCAGAAGGATACCTATATTTTATTTCATCTTATTATGTAATTAGTTTAACACATGTCTAAGCCTTGCTAAAAGGAAATTTGTGTTTTCCTGCGTTTTCGTGTTGCTTATCACGCCTCCATCCAGTTTTGTGAGGCGTAATGGCTTCCATGTCAACGCAGAAGGATCCCCACCTCTCGCCAAGTGAAACCACTGGCAGTGAGCTGGGAAATGGCTGCTAACGTTTTAATGACTTAATGAGACCTAATTAGTTGAAATAGGAGAGAGGAAGAGAGGAGCCGTGGAGGTGATCTGCATCAGTGTGTGTTGGTGCGCAAGTGTTTTTCTTCCTACAAGACAGTGTGCATGTTTGAGTGTTCTTTACATGTGTGTCTGCGTTTGTATGGGTTTTTGGGTGCGTGCATGTAAATGCTATCTCCGTGGCTGGTGTGTGTGTGTGTGTGTGTGTGTGTGTGTGTGTGTGTGTGTGTGTGTGTGTGTGTGTGTGTGTGTTTGTGTGTGCCAGAGCGAAGTACAGCAGCTTTTCTCAGCATTACCCAGCCTCTTCATCAAGAAATGATGGTGGGGGGTCAGGCCTCATTTAATCAAGGAAAAAATTCCATCTCCCATTAAGTTAATTAATCCAACGCCAGAGAACGAGAAGCTGAAAGAAACCTCCCTGTGTGTGTGTTCGTGTGTGCCTCTGTGAGAAAATATTTCTTAGCTGGATTCATAAAGACGTCTGTCAAATGAACTATAGAGGGGAAGTTTAAATGAGATGACCTGCACTGGCACATATGAAATCATGTAATGACTTAATGTAAAACACGTTTGAAGTGACTTAACCTCATTTCACTGTATTTGTCACCTATTGACAAATTTGGGTTGTTGGCAGAAGTAAACCTCATTTCTAAACTCATATGTAACACAATTTGTAATGCCTTCAAATGATTTCACTTCATAAGCTCTTTCACAAAGAAATCTGTCCAAGAGATCCTATAGAACCTTTCACATGTTAAATATTAAGGTCAAATGAAGATTATAAACTAACAAAATCCACAAGCCTACACCCTATTTAATCAGTTATACGTTTAGACATTTCCATAAAATCTTCATGTTTCGGTCACACTGTGAGTGGCATGCAGTAGAGTGGATGATCCGCCGCTAGAATGAGTGATCAGCCACGAGGCAGCCGCACAGCCCACATTTCTCTTGCTAGCTGGGCACTCTTTGACATTTCTTGGCCGACATTCCAGAGTACTGTGTGTTTCCGATTTTTATTAAATGATGTATTTCCTCTGATTAAATGAGATGACTTACACAGGCACACATGAAGAAGTTTGATGATTTACAAGCCACCAAGTTTTTGACTGTGGAGGTCTATGGATGTATTTCTTTTTTTCCCAAGGACTTTGTCAAAACTAATTTCGAACTAGTGCTTTTTGGGACTGAATAATTTCCACATTCAGACAGACTACCGTCATCTGTTGGGAGGGTGTGCCTGCCAACCGTAAACAACTCAAACATCTACTTTGACTGCCTGTGTAAATGTGTTCAGTTGAATTCTGCAACAGCAGTATTGGCAGCTGTGCAACACATAAATCTGCTGCCGGGTTTGTCTATAGAAGAAGTCTGACAATAAGACGACAGCATATGCAATATGATGTCCAAAGATGCTAAACTGCCTCTGTCAAAGTGGAGGTGCTTCAGTCAAAAAGCTAAAACTAGATGATCTATTATATCAAGGGGGAGAGTTTTGAAAATAATGATGTACATGTGAAATATAGACACTGCATAGACAAAGATAAAAAAGTACATATCAGTGAAATGATGGATGGATACACTATGGATGCAGTGGTTGCAGTGAATTATTTTCTTCAGTGTGATTGTGTTAACTTGATCAAGCCTGCCTTGCTGTTATTAACATGTTGTATTGCAATTGGAGACTGTTCTCCCGTGTAAAATGAGCCCACAGGTCGTTTGTGCAGCAGCTTATTACGAGCCATAGTTACGTTTTGTTTTTAGGCGACATCTAGTGGCCGTAGTAGTTATGACAAGAGCAAAGGGAAAAGTGTGGTGACGTGGTATGAAGAGTGACAAAGTCCACCTTCAGAGGAGGTTGGGGTGGGTGGTTGGTGGATGGATGGGTCAACAAAACACAGAACTATGACACAGCAGATTGGTGTTCGATTCCCATGTAAAACCACTAGCTTATATTGTTTCTACTATCCGTGACCATTTGTTGTTATTATTGTAACCACGAAAACTGATTTTGAGGAAGTACTTATTTTAACCCAAATCATGATATTTTCCTAATCCTAACCAAGTAGTTTTTGTGCCTAAACTTAACCTAACTGTCGCGTGTTTATTATGATAATCATGACAACCGAGGTCCGGTACACATGCCGCCTTAGGGGCGCTATTTCAGGAGACACTCCTAACGACCTATATGGTTGTTTAGGTTGGAGGACTTGTTGTTCAATTGTTGCTAACCTAAGCTAAACATACCTAAGCTCCTCAACGTAGCTCTTTTAAAAATGCTTGGTTTGTAGTTTTTCAGTTCTTCCATAATAAAATAAAGACATAACAATACAGTATTTTACAATTTAAAAGAAGCACATTCAGAAGGTTCTTTTTTACTCTACTTTTCTGTTAGTTATTTTCTGATATAGTTGGCACTATAACTTAATTGTGCACTTACATGGAAAATAATTTCCTCTGGTCTTACACAGACAAGATACAAAACAGATGTTAATGAATAATGTATGACACAGTATGGGCTCATTAAAAGCATTAACAATAGATCATGTGTAGGATAATTTGTGTAGTCTGCTTGAAACAGTCCAATGTAGAGCTACATTTACCCCTTCCTTTTTACAGTTTCTTCCCCCTGATTTCTCTATCCATTATAATTCTACCCAGCCTCCTCATGACAGATAATTAAGTGCCATCATGTCAGTCAAGATATGAAGTCAGTTCAGTTCTTTTTATTTCTTATCTCCGTTTCCGTCTTGATCTTTCCCCTCTTCATTTTTCATTAATTCTCTTTTCTCCTAAGAGCTCTACTTTGATGCTTTACTACATTTTTTTTACTACCTTTTCTCTCTCCGTCTTGTTCTTCACAGAAATGAATTAAAACTGTCTTTCACTGCACTTACTGTTTTAAAATAGAGGAGGAAAACGCAGAGATAATATCAAATTGTATAGGTGAGGTACAGCGATATAAAGATAGGAGATTGAGAAAACTGCGAGGAGTGTATTAAAACATCTAGATGCACAGTGCATTAGGAAGAATAAACTAATCTCCTTGTGTTGCCTGATAGCATTGCAAGTGCATTCATTTGCATTTCTAATTATCTGCAACTTAATTTCAGGATGATATGTTGTTTAATGACTGACTGAATGTTTGTAATTTTTAAGTATTTAAGTATTAAAAAAATAAACCATGGTGAAGTTTCATCAGGGTAAAATATCTGTTTTTAAACAACAACATCTCCTTTGACTCCAGTTTATGTGGCAATCTGCTGCTCATCTCACACCAGCTCATCAACCTCTCACTCCAGGACTTCCCCTCTCCCTCGGACTTTATTGTCCTGCTGCTGACATACAAATCCCTTCATGCTTCTACACCCATTTCATTTGCAGAGCTCCTCCTCCTCCTCCTCCTCCTCCTCCTCCTCCGGCCTCCGCTCTGTCCCCAAAACACCCTGCTTCTGGAATGCACCACCCCTATCCATCTGTGCTGCCAACGCTATTGACTCTATTGAAGTTATGCTACAAAACTGACAAATGCTGAAACTGACAAAGTAGACAAAAAAAGCAAAATATGAAAAATGATGCAGATGTGAGAAAACAACAATAATCAGATTAATGAATAGAAAACATGCAGTATTTAAATTAAGCTGTGAGTGTTTACAGAGCAATTGAAAGGTTCCTACAAGGGGTTTCATCGAGGGTCTGTTTATATATTCTACACAGGTTATACTGTCAAATCCACTAGAAGGTGCAAATATAAGGACATATTTTTCAGAATAAAGATGATCTTAGCTGAACCTACTCTGTTGAAGGTGCAGTGCATAGTTAACATTTAGCTTTCCTTTCTTTGTCCCACACAGAAAAGCCTGTTTCGGTGGAGCTGAGCTGCGGGGCTGGGCCCAGCCATGTAGTGTTGGAGCCAGGTTCGCCCCTCTTGCTGGACTGCAATCTGGGGGCCAGCGATACACCTTTCAATGTTACCTGGCTTCAGGATGGCAAGACCCTGCCTCTGGAGGAGGGCGATGACTATCTGCAGTATTTGGGCAATGGATCCCTCCTCCTGCTGCCGACCTCCAAGGATGGCCAGCCTGCCCAGGACGTGGAGGGGGGCTACAGCTGCGTGAGTGCCAGCGCCCTTGGAGCCCTGACCAGCCGGACTGTAAATGTACTCTTGGCAAGTAGGTGTCCAGCAACAGCCACAGCACGTTGGTTTATTTTGGTGCTTTGGTTTCCTACCAGTGTAACCATTTCAGTTCTCAAAACGTCCATAGATGTTATATGAGTCTGTGATTTTGTCTGTCTTTGGGTGTTAGCTTTATGATCTGTCCAGGGTGAGCTCTTCCTTTCTCCCAATGCCTGCTCTGATAGGCATGTAACTCTCTGCAAGAAAACACTTCTTGCTTCAGTTGAACTACTTCTTTAACACCTGAAATATGTTGATTTCACGATCATGAAAACACTGTATCAAGCTTAATTAATGCTACTTTGTGTTCATCGCAGATGTTGGCCTGTGCCTCTGTGTTTGGGTGGTCAAAATGTTGTTCATGGTTTCTAAGATAATGTGATGGAAAGAATACTGGTTTGATTCATTCATTCACTTAAAGTATTCAGTTGGGTATGAACACGCGCACACGCACATGCAGGGCAATGTGATTTTTCAGATTTGTCGGGGGAATTTCTTTGCATGGATGGAGATGAACTTGGTTCTCCTCTGCTGCAGATAGGAGACTTATCCTCTGGTGGAGCGCTAACAAGTGTCCTGGGAACAGGTACACTCTTAAACAACAGTCTGTTAAAAGGCACAGAGTGAAGGAGAAAGAGTGGCTGGAAATGAAAGAAATTAACAGGAAGATGTGAGTGTGAGGGACGAGAGGACAGGCTGCAGCTTTTTAATCGCCTCTCCACGGAGGCCTCTCTCTCACACTCCTAAGTGGTAGTCTTTATTTAGTCATTAGCTTTGTGTAAAATGAGACAGTATCCTCTGTGGATGCCCCTACTTTTGTCAGCTGTCACAGGCCTATTTATGAGGATCTCTTGTTTGAGGGACAATAAGTAGTAAAGGGGAGGGAGGGGCGATGTTGGATGAATGGTGGGAAGGAGGAAAAGGTTGAAGAGAGTTTGGGGTGATGGTGAAAGGAAAGGCTTCAGAGACCATTAAGAATGACCTTCAGTTTGTGTGTGTGTGTGTATACGTGCATGTATGTATGTATGTGTGTGGGGGTTTTGAATTAAACCAGCAGTGAGAGGCTATGAGATAGATGGGACCAGCGTGCAGGAGGTCGAAGCCGAACTGCCTCAACATTGACATTGAGCGGGCATTCTCATTTCCTACTGCGTCCTCACTACCAGAAATGAGACGGAGGAGAGAACATAGCAGAGATCACATCTGTGAAAACACATTATGAAAGCCACCTGCTCCAGTTTCCTTGTGGCGGTATATGATGCATGTGACCTTGTCTAAAAAAAACATGAGGACGTGTCGGCGCCTGAGAAAAGAAAGTGAAAGAACCCGCTCTTTTAAATGCAGACAAAAAAATGTAAATAGGTCTTTCAGTCTCTTAACTTTCTCTTGTGGCACACAGTGCGCACATCACGTTTTCCAAATAAATCCATGTGTAAATGATGACACTGTGAAAAAAAAGTAGCTTTTAGTGTTAATTAGACCAATTAACCTTTCTGATTATGAGAGTGCTGGGGTGAATGTCAATATTTCTTAATTCCTGCCAGCTTTCTCAACGCATTTCAATCAGCTGATGCCATAACCTGAAAAAGGGTACTTCTCTCCTCCAGGCGACCAAACTGCTCTAGTTTACATGTTTTAGTTTTTGGTCTTCATCACAGTTTTGTGTGTTTTAATATCCTCATGGTCGAAGTAAAACAGAAAGGGATTAATTTATGAGATTTTTTGTAATGAATTTGTTTCTTTCATGAGAGCATTTCTGTGTCTTTCTGCCTCTCACATTAGAGTCACAAGATTATAATGAGCTACCTTGAGGCAAATATTACTGTGTTCAAACCTTCTCATTTTACAACTAAATGCACACACCCCGTCTACAGTGGTAAAGAGGACGAGAAGAACCACTTTTAAAGCTGGAAAATTCTAGTCTAAGCACATCTGACAATCTTAAGAATATATTCAAACCTTTTACTTTAAGAAGAAAAAGTATTGCAGATATGTTGCTATTTGACAGGGAGTCCCTGCATGCATGTCAAAACTGACAGAACAGAGCACCTCAATGAAGATAAAAGTGGTAGCGTAATGTAAATAGGAAATAAAAAATTCATATTGCGCATATTTTCCAGTAGCTGTTACAAATATCTATTGAGGCTGGGGGCATTCCTGATGGGTTTCCACACTGTTACTCTGCCTGAAAGCTGGGTAGCAACGAGGTCATGGGTAGAATTATCTGCTTGCACAAGGGGAGGGGAAAAGCACTGCAATCTGATAGCTCTGGGGCCAAAGAGTGGGGCATAGATAGAAGGACGGACAAAGACGGAGAGAGATTTTGGGTAAAGTCAAGGGCAGGAGAGAGAGAGGGAAGAGAAGTAACGAAGAAAGAAAAAATGAGAGGGAACGAAGAAAGGCAAGATAGGGACTTTTTAATGTAGCGCATGGAAAGGTTACACACTTTACATAGAGAAGGGCCCAAGGAACTGCCTTGGAAATGTTCCTTTAAAACATAGAAAGATCTTGTTGCTAGGAAACAGTTGGACATATTTCTGACCCTGTGGCTTGATGTGTCACCTTTCCTAGGAGTGTTACTCAGAAAGATTGCCCTGGATGTCAGCACAAGCCTGGGCAGGACAGTGTCAGCTTTGAAAAATCTGAGTGTGTGCTCTGTATGGTGCCAGATAGATCTGCCATGGAATTTCTTCGCAGGCCTGGGGACACTCACGGAGTCCTGGGAAAAGACTAATATGATTATGCTTTGACAGAGCGGAGGTGGAAGCACAGCTAGTTGCCATTGTTCCTTCACAGCATGGGCAAAGTGTCTCCTCTGAACACCCTTTGCCCCCCTTTGAATTAACATCTACAGCGCTGATCAGCTGTTATTCACCACTCACATACAGAAACACCCCACCCCACAATACACGTGCACATAGATGCACACAGTGATCAAGTAATGTAATCACAAGCAGTCTGTGTACAGGCATCAAGACACACTAGAGTCAACACTGAAGTACAAGTAGCTCTCCATACACGCACTCACATTTACACACTCACACACATTCACTGAATCTGGCACCGTGTCAGGTGCTCTCTGGCAGTGTTACAGGTGGTGTGTTTACATGAGGGCATCAACGTGTGTAATGGCTGGAAGTGGCAGGGGTTAATCATCAACTACTCCTGAAACAGTCCACGCAACAGTCATTGCAAGTCTTTTGAAATGAATCAAATGCTTTCTGCTGCTATGGCCCGAGTATGTGTGTCAGCCTCTGTGTGCACATTGAGAAACTTTGTTCCTTCAGTGCAGTAGGAAAACACAGAAGGCCAGTTTGTTGCCATGACTAACAGCTGGTGTGATAGGGCTTAAGGCCTGTGTCCCCTCGAGCTCTCAGTGGTTTGGAGGAAATCGTGTCCAAAAAAAAAAAAAAAAAAAGGGGAAAACTGAGTCTTTAGGTTGCGAGTTTGAAAACACCCAAATCTGAAAGTGGCTACTCCTGTGTACAAGTTAGAGAGACAGTGCTGGTCTCTGCTCTGAATCCTCCCTGCCATAATTTTGTTTGTTTAAAGTCAGATGACATGTGACTGTCTCCACGCAGCTTTTTAGCCATACTAGCAGCGACTGTAGGGATGTTATTGTCAGCCTATTAGACAATTCAATAATCAGTCCACCCTTTTCTTTTTTTTTCTTTTTTTTTTTTTTTAAATTTCCTGACTGAAATATCGTTTCAACTATTGGGTGGATTACCATTAAATTTTCTACAGACATTCATGGTCCCAAAGGATGAAGCGTACTGACTTTGCTGATTCAGTGACCTCACTTTCAACACCACCATCAGTTTTACAATTTTACTTTTCAGTGAAATGTCTCAACAGGTTTTGAATTAGTTGCACAAATTAAAAACTGACTTAACACTTCAAATGTGCTACAGCCATGGTGCCCTGAGGATGAATGTCTGCTTTGATTCCCTGACTTTTCATCTAGCACCACCAGCAGGTCTGAGTTTTCACTCATCCAGAAAAATAAGTCAATATCTACTGAACTGATTGGCACTGAATTATGTAAAGACTCATGATTCCCAGATGATCTATCCTAATGACTTTGCCTGTAGCTACACAATTAGGTTGACATTTATGGTTTTGATCTATATGCCTTGACAACAATTGGATATATTGATGCAATTAAACTTGGTACAGACATTCATGTTCCCAATAAATTTACTGATCCCATAACTTTTCAGCTGGTGCCATAATCAGGTCAAAATTTCATGTTGTCCAATCTTTTGGTTTATGACCAGATTGTCACTGTGCGGGTAAGGCTGGACCCAAATGCAGCCAACACAGGGGAATGAAGTGCAAAAAATGTTTACTGACCACGACAGTACCCCCCCCCCCCCCC
>NW_019525027.1:614546-635534 GCF_002814215.2 Seriola lalandi dorsalis
CCAAAAACAAAAACACTAAGTCGGGTGAGAGGAGGGGGTCCGGAGGAAGGATCCAGGGGCCAGGAAGGACAGTAACCGGGCAAGGGAAGGAGACTGGAGCCACAGGGGCAGAGCAGGAGAGCATCCACCGATGCCCAGGGGGAAAACAGGGCAGTTTGATGGGGCGACCTGGAGGTCCGGCAAACGGACGGAACCGCCCTGGAGGCTGAGTCTCTCTAGAGGTCGAGCCAGAGGACAGCGTCGCACCTCTGGAAGGCGAGCAGGGTTCCGATGTCAGAGGTGGAGCTCCTCTAGAGGGGGACCAGGAGTTGACTGGGTAACAGGAGCAGGAGTCAGCTGGGCCGCCGACAGAACATGAGGAACAGACCTCATGCTGGATCACCGGCTGGGAATCAGGAACTGGAGTCGGCTGTTGAAAGGACTGGGAGGTCTGGGGCTGAGGCAGCTTGGGGAACCAGCGTCTCCGTGACCTGAGTGTCTTCCCAGGGGCTCCCTATCCTAGATACCTCCCAGGGAAGGCTAGCCGGGTTCCCCAAAAAGGAGACTCAGGCTCAGGTTCCTCCAGATCCGAGTCAGATAGGTGATCAGCCAGCGTGCAAAGGGGCCCGACAACCGACGTGGGTGCTGGCTGGGAGGAATGAGGGAGGCAAGGGTGGTTGAACACAGGTGAAACACATTAGGGCGGGGCAGAGAATCACCAAACAGGACAAAGACAGGAAGTAAAACATTGAGACGCACAAGGAAACCAACTACAAAATAAAACAGGAAGTGACAATATCGAAACAAAATCTAACATGACATCACTATACATTTTACCCCTGAGTAAGATCTAAAATTACTATTTGTAAAAAAAGATAAATAAATAAATAAAGATAGCTGGGTAATTTGTTCACACCTAACCACTTATGTAATAAAACAGCGTTTCTGCCTTCAGCAGCTCTTTGAAATGTGTGAATCAGCTTTGTCTTTTCCTGGGAGGTAGATTTATTTATTTAGCACTGCTGGATAATCTATGTTTTCATACTTTGCAAATCTGGTCTGTATCAGTTCTGCGATTAGCTCCACATGGAGAACAGAACAGGATACAGAAAGCAGGAAGAATGACTGGCTATCAATTATTTTTGTATTAAGAATGATTCATTTATTCAGATATCTTTTCTGATACAATTTAAAATGTGGCTTATGTTGGTTTTCTTCCATTACTACATACTGTATATGCTGTATTTTCTAGCCCCCAGTTGGGATTTGGAGTCTCCTTCTTTTCTTTTACCTTCCTTCTTTCTTCCTGCCTTTGGTTGCCTTGTTCTGTCTTCTCTCTCAACACTCTCCTTTGATCCACCCCCCGCTCTCTATTCCTTAGTCAGAGCTGCAGGCGAAGTGGCTGGGACAGCCAACCAGTTTTGTTCTTTTCTCCAACAGCCTGTTCAGGGTCAGAGGTTAGAGGCCCTCAGACAGTGCTCACTGCTGCTCCCTGGTGCTCAGCATTACCTACAGTAGGACGCTTTTCCTGTCTGTGTAAATGTGCGGAGGCTGAGAAAATTGGAGCTCTGCCAAGACTCAACCTGGAGAGAAATAATTTAGCTGAGCCTGATTAAATCCTCAAATTTCTCCTAATCACGACATTCAAGGGTATTTAAATGGTCTGAACACGTCTTTAATTAAATTACAAAAAATTTAAAAAGTACAATTTAAAAGCCCTAAAATGGTGTGAATCCAATAATCAGAAGTCTGTGAAATAGAGATTATAGAAGTGTTATGCACCAATTCTGAACTTACTCAAGCTGTTTTTAAAGTAAACCAAGTGAAATAAAGAAACTCCCCTTAATTGGGTTGTTCAAACAAGAGCTGTGAATGGGGTCAGGGTTAGGGAGCTGTGGACAAATTGTGGGCCATGGCTTTAATATAATTGCAGTCTGTCACATCATGTGTGACCTACATCAAATACAGTGTGTCCTATTCATTATACCAGAGGTAGACGACATGACACGGATTTCAAGTGATTAAAAAAGGTCAGTTGCACAGGTATTAGTTTAGATATGGGCTGTTTTTTTTTTGTTTTTTTTTGTCTTTCCAATGTCACCGTTTCTGCTTTGATAAATACCCTCCCTTATCTATCATTTCTTTACCTCCAGGTCTGTCCAAGTTCCATCAGGAGCCATCACCCCAAACAGTGCCCGTTGGGGGAGCTGCTCGCCTCGAGTGCCAGATTGAGGGAGTACCCACACCTGTTATTACCTGGGAAAAGAACAAAGAGGCTGTCACTGAAGTGACAAGGTGAACCTTCTTTAGGTGTTTTTGTCCCTCATCTCCTTCTTATTCTATCATCTCTTCGGTCTCTTTATTCACTGACAATATCGTTGATGAAGAATCAATGTGATAATTCTGTTTTTTTTAGGATTTCAACACAGTTATTTGAGTACTTATTCTTTTTATAGTTCTTTTTTTACCTGATACTTTCCTCTGTCTGTGTTGCCCTATTGATGTGCTAGTACTGTCCATTACATCATGTCACAACATTTCTCTTTCCTTCCTATGAAAAAAACCATAGTTTAGTGAAATATATTACTTAATGTGAGAAACACACTCACATATATAAGGTTAAGTGAGAATTTAATCCAAGCTGACCTCAGTCCATGGGATGTCACTTCTATTGAACTGTACTTCTACCGTTTGGTTTTGCTGTTACAAAATATTAAATCCCAGTTACATAAAAGCCAGCTGTTGCAGTCAACTGGTTCATTTAACAACAATAAATATTGTGTCACTGTGTTGCAGTTCATTTGGAAATGTTCATGCAGTGAGATCCACAAATTATCAGTTGTTTTATATTTAATCCATGTTAAAATATGTGCTATATATAAATGTGCTTTTTTAGTTGAATAAGTTGCTTTGGATTTTCAAGGTGAAAATGCAGCCAAAGTCTTGTATATATATAAAAATTCTTATAGAAAATCTCATAAAACGCTCAACAAAGTATGAACCTATATCAAACTTGTCATCTGTCTGCATTAGAAAAAACAGCGGGGTCACTCTACACAGGAGTTACTTGTTGATTACGTCCAAGTCTGTGAGTTTCTGTTAACTGAGTGAAAAGGGTCCAAGGACTTTGACACACCTGCACGTCTGTACCCAACTGTGAATGTGAATGCGTCACAGCTACAAGGTGAACATGAAAAATCAGAAAACCATTTCATTGCATTTAAATGTCACCTCTACATTCATTAAAGGTATGACACATACGCGTGGATGCAGGATCGTTTTAATGCTGTTTAATTGCAGCATCATCATCTGTTTGTATATTTCTCTGGAGCAAATGCTGGATGCAATTACATGCTTCAGAGAAGGGGTCAGAGGGCAGAGATAGCTAAACAGTACGATGCAAGACTTATTAATAACAATAAGAATTAACACAACATGCGGCCATGTTTATTGTCAGGTGTGGAGTGGAGTAGATAAGTCTAAGCGCACTGTTTTCAAAGTAAATATTCAACATTTCAGCAGCTCTCAGAAGAGCACTGAAGAATCACCTTGAGTTTAAAACAAGCTATATCACTATATCAACATAAACGTTCTGTGCTTTTACAGATAAAAAAAACAATTTCAAAAGGTACGCCTGTTGCCTCGCCAGGTTTCTCTGTCAGTTTCCTCGCACAAATATTCTCATTTACTGGGCCACTTAACAATATTGACATTTCACTGTTGCTTCACTGGCCCCTTCGCCTTGGAATTTGTTTCCAGCCTTATTGCACAGGACTAAGTGCTAATGGCTGTTGTAGCCCTGCATGACCCACAAACAGTGCGCTGCTTACAAGGTCTTATTGGTGGGATGTGGTTCTCCCACCTCAGGCGCCGTTAATGGCCTTTCACAAAGATGAGCCAAAGGATGTCTGATACATCACTGGCTTTTTTCTCTCTCTGTTCTCTTTTGCTCTAATGTGCCATTTCCTCTATGTCCTTTCTCCCTCTCTTGCTCTGTCTCTTCGCTATTATCCCCGTTCCATCTCTACATCTGTTTCCTTTCACCATTTTTTTTTTGTGTACCGTTCATTATCTCTTTTTTTTTCTTATTCTTCTGTTTTTCCCCTCCTCTCTCTCTCTCTCTCTCTCTCTCTCTCTTTCTTTTTTTTTTCCTTACTTCTTCTTCACTCCCTGTACTTTCCTCCCTGCTGAACAGGCTTCCACTGGTCACATTTTGGTGGGATTAATTGGCTATTATAAAGGTGGTAAAAGCTTGTCGGATGGTAATATGTCTGGAACATGACATCTTTAAGACAGGGAGAGGTAGAATTAAAGCAAACATAGTAAATATCAAGAGTAGAAAAATACACTCTGCACCTAAAAAGACACAACACAAACATCCATGTATTTCAGTTACTTGTTGACTTGTATTTGTAATTGTAACCCTTCTTTGTAGTGGTTGTACACAAAAGCCTTGCTGCTGATTAAAGAACGATGGAGTCCTGTGAGGACCGAGCAGGATCATCACAGAGTTGATCATCTGGTTTCATTCTGCAGGGCACTAAATTCATTTAGTCAGTTGTTTAGTTTTCTCTCCCTTTCTGCCTTTTGTGCAACAGGTTCATTTCCCTTCCTAACGGGGTGCTCCAGATTCTAGAGGTGACCAAGCAGGACGAGGGTGCCTACCGCTGTGTTGCATCCAACTCTGCCAGGAAGGACATCAGTCATGAAGCCAAGCTCACTGTCACCTCAGGTGAGGTCTGTTGCAGTGCTTTATAGTGTTTGAATAGGCAGCCAGGCCCCACTGGGAGCTGCCAGGCCAGTTTCAAAGAGTGCCACTCTCTCACCTTGTGATTGTCGTGTGCGTTGTGTGTTTAAAACTACCATTACTCGGCTAAGCTAAATCACAACGGTATTGTTGCTGGTAAATATTTTATCAACGTTATTTTGCAATGAACTGGTAAAACTGTTTTGCCTAGGAGGTGTGGTTCTTGTATTATTTGTTATAATTTGTTATAATAACAACAGGTCTCTATAATAGTTAAAAATACATTTTAATGGAATACAATAGAATACAGTGAATCTTTTCTAGTTGCGAGTACATTTAGAAATGGTGTGTTTACTTTGATTATTCCAGGACTATAGTGACTTCAGCTGTACAAATAGGTGACGCTGCACATGTGCAGTAGCTGCTGTCAGTGAATGGTGATTGTACAGTGTCTAGCCGAATCTCTCGCTCATTCCCTTACAATATAACCAGAAAGAGGAAAAGTGAGTGGGTTTAATATGATCAGAATATTGCATTAATATAACCACATAGAATTACTTCAGCACCAGGGTCATCACTGTTTTTGTGTATTACAATGTGGATTAGGGACCTGATTAGGGAACAGTATATTTGAATATTTAACTGTTTCCATTGAAAAAAAAACTACCTTTTCCGCTGTTTTTCGCCAAGCTGGACAGCAGATAAACCATGTTTGGATATAACGTGGCGTTCAGTTCAGAGTTAAACATTTTGTCACTCAACTCATTGAAAAGGCTAAAGGTTTAGAGCCATGTCACTTGTCTGAATTGATATCTGACACTCCGGTTATCTGGGGAACACTTTACCCGTTAATTAAAACAAAGATAAGCAGTATTCAGTTGTGTAATTACAACAAATTTTTCTTTTATCAACTCAGCACTTCAGTGACCTTTGCCATTATGCAACGTTACGTATATATTATTATATATTTCATTTTCCTCTCCATTTCTCTCTGAAAGCATATTTATTAGATAAGCACACAAATTGTTTACTCTGTTTTTGAGAGTTCTGTACATTTACCGTGTCCTTCAGGTTTCATTTGCTTCAACACAGTATTAATAAATGTTTATTCTCTGATCGTTGACTGATTATAGTCACCCCCTGTATGCTGCTGGCATTGGGTTTACACTTTTAATTTAGTCTTACATAAATGTCTGGCACTGCGCTTTGATCATCTTGTGAGTCACTGATAAAGCCTCATTATCTTAAAGAGCTGCAAATTTTTCAGTGATTCGGCTTCGTGAATAAATTTCCAATTCAGGTGCAAATTTTGTTTAAGTCATAAATAAGTAAGTATTTATGTAGAATTCACTACATTGTCTTCCAATAATGTTCTTATTAGTGCCTTAAACTGAATCTGTTATCTAGATAGCCTTTGTTTTCTATAATGTGACTCAATTTACTATGATGAAAATGAATGCACATCATTACACCACAGACAAGAAGAAATCTAACTATCAAATGTCATGTACATCAATTTATAATGACATGGCAATAACCAACGTGTAAATGTTGCATTTTTGGTGTAATTATGCTTGAATCCATGAAACTCCACGCTAACAATAAAATGAAACAAGTAATGCTGTCTGATCAGTATACTGTGTGTTCAGCATCGGACTATTTTGACGTTAGCACACACCTTTGATCAAAACCTTGCAACCTACAAGGACTTGTATTGGTGATTACATGATGCAGTGAATCACTCGCGAGTATTGTGAAGTGAGTTTTCACCATTAGGCAGCCCACATTAAAGCCATGCCACATTATCTGCCTCTGCCACTAGCTAGCGAGAGATCAGTCAACTTTAATTGGCTGCTCTGTGGAAACCATTGTGTCCTTTTTGAGTCACAGCTTTTGTGTCCTTCAAAAGAAAGACAAAAAAACAAGGGTGTTGAAGCGAGAGAGAGAAAGAGAGAGAGAAAGAGAGATGAGGCCAATGCAAGTGAGTCAGATGCAGCACATGTACGTTTAAAGTTTCTACACAGTTGTTACAGCAACCTTTCAAGTTCTTATTTTCATTTCCAATTCGAGTTATCGAGTCATCAAGTTCAAATTTCATATCAGTTCAGATCTCAGTTTAATGAGGTTTTTGTTTTCGTGCTTTAATCGTCATTTGAATACGAAATATAAACATAAGAGGGAAAATAATCCTCTCAATGAGCATTTTAAGAAATTAGTATATATATATGTATACATAGTCCTTTACGTCTGCAGAATATGATTTGCAGGCCAAGGCATCTCTGAAGCAGCACAATGCCTCATTTATGTACGTTGTGAAACATTTTACCTTTATAAAAAAGAATTGTAGCTTCTGCAATTTTGGATATTACACTTTTGCACAGTTTTGATACTATTTTGATTAATTGTTCAGCACTAATATAAAATTTTATAAATGTTATTTTCTCTCTGTAGTCTTGCTGCTGTTGTGGAACCCTTGAAGGAAACTACTTGAAGGCTCTATTGTGAACCATTAAATGAAACAGATGTCAGATCTAATGCCATCGCTTCACTCGCTTGCACTTCAGAGTTCTATGAATAGAATACCTCAACTCTCATAGCCAAGCTCTGACAGCTTGATGCTGACATCAAGTTCAAATACTTAACTTGAGAGGATGTAGAAAATATGAAACGTTCAGCTACCTTAAACCCCCGGCTTCTATTTTCTTCCAAGGTTTCCTTAACGACCTCTTTGTTTCTTACATGCTTTACACTGCACCACACCCATCATATCCTCACACAAGACCCTTACGAAGGTGCACCCTGCATTGCAGTCCTCACAAAGGCAGACTGACACAGTTAAATCCCTACGCACAAGCAAGGGTTGCGGTACGTAATCTGAATATTTAATTTATAACACGTTTACAGAATGCCAGGGGTCTTTCTGGTGATCATTAGCATTATGTGCTACTGAGACTGCCTGGGCTGAGCAGAATTGCAGGGAAGGACCTCTCACACCAACAGTACCTTGGGGACTGATACACACTCAAGAAATGAGTATTTGTTCCTTTCAACCCATAAACAACATGCTTTGACTGACATCCTTAGTCACTGAAGAGATGTGCCTCATTTCCATAATTTGAGGTCATTCCATCAACTGACTTAATGGTTTACCTTTTCTCTCACAAAAGGATTTTCTCTTTCGTGTTCTCTCTTCTCCCACTTCTCCCCGTGTCTCAAAGCACCTCTTTGCACTATGAGATGTCTGTCATCACTTCGAAATATCCCCTCCTTTCTCTGTCTCACTATCTCCCCTCAGTCAGCTCTTTGGTTCATGGCTCATCTGTGGTTTTGTACAATATGTTTGCAGTGTGTTAGTGAGGGACCCTGTCAGCTGGGAGCCGCTACCTGTAAATAATCATTTGTGCTATACGGGGCTTCCATCCTTTCCCCAGCATATCCTCTCACATCAGAACCTCTCTAATCAAGGTTTCCTATTAGATTCAGCTCCTATCCACATCCACCATCTAATAAGAGTTGATGAAGCCTCAACCAGATACCAATCAGCCAGCTACAGAGACTGTTTTGATGATGAAGTGACTTGCTGTGTTAGAAATGAAGTCTATCTCTGAGTCACAGAAAATTCCTCTGAAGTCAGCTCTTTAAATCCTGTCCTATCTTCTGGTGCAGTACACAGATTTTCTGATATGGCATGAACATTATTACGGCTGAGACCTTTGCGTAAAATGCTAACTGCCACTCAGTTGCAGGCTATGCTAGCAAATGTTAATGCAAAAGGATTATCAGTTTTTGGTTCTCACCTGCATTTCCTTTTGTAGGACAGAAGGGCAGTGGTTCAGCTATGTGTCCAAAATCAGCATTTCTGCTTCTTTTTAGCCATTTATCAACTAAAAACAAGGTGGCCAACGCAAGATGTGTATGCCACCACCCACTGGACATGAGTATGTTCAGACGCCCTGCCTTGTAATGGGTTATGTAACTTGAACTTGAAGTGTGCATACAGGAGTGGAAGGTAGAAGGTAGAAGGTAAATTTGTTCGCCAAGGGTGCAAGGACTTCCAACAACTCATCCTGAAATGGGGAGGAACCTTAATCACACCTCAAAAAGGAAAACTGTTGACTAAAACGTTAAAGGCTGACCACTTTCCTTTATTTATCTCATCTTCTTTAACCTAATATTGTAAGTAGTTGAGAACACATGCTGTTATGCTGTGGTTACAACTTAGAGTGGTTAGAAGCTTTTTAGCACTTTACTGGTGGTGTTACATAACCTTTACTCAAGTACTGTACAATTTTTAGTTGATAAAAATAATAATATAATTTATATTTTATTCTGAAATGCTATGTAAGGTGTTTAATTTTCAAGTATATTTTGATGCTACTACTTTTATACTACTTAAGTTACATTTTGAATGCAGAACTTTTACTTGTAACAGAGTATTTTATGCTGTGGTTTTGATACTTGTATTTAAGTAAAAGATCTACTCTAGTATGTATAGTACTAGGAAGGCCCAGAAACTTCTGCAGTAATCATTGAGACATGGGACAGAAGCGGACCGGATTGCCATTTTGTTTCAGTTCACTGGTGAATATTGAAGTCAGTGGAGTCAAACTGTCAACTTTCCTGTTAGAAGCACTTATTTACCTGAGACTGATGTATGCACTATTTTTGTTGTTGTAGGCTCTACTGAAGCCCTGAACAGAGTTGTGATTGTTGCACCACCTCAGAATGCCACGGTAGTCCTCGGCGGGCCAGCTGTGATGGAGTGTATGGCACAAGGCCAGCCGAAACCACTGGTGTCCTGGAGCAGACAGGGTAATACTAGCAATTGCTGTTCCTTGCTGTACTTGCTGTACTTTCATTATCTACGTCTCGCTCTGTAACTATCTGTTTTTCACAAACGAAGAACAAACTGTTATATTTCAGGATCAGATTTGCATACCTGTGGCTGTACAGCTGTTGTTTTAGTGATAATAGCTGTCTCTTCTCAACCAGTCCCCTGCTATTCTATTGTGCTTTGAGCCAAGCTTTACATAAGATCATTTGTCACAGTGATTCATTCACACCTCCACAACTTTGATGCATAAACACATGAGCACACACAAATACAGACACACACACTTGTGAAGTCTTTGTGGGAATGAAACGTTTGGAATTTGTTCTGCAGCTTCTGATTTGTCTGCATTAAAAATTCTTCCTTCATTCCCAATTAATGTTCGAGGATTATACATTATGTCAGTACTGAAAAACTGCACTACACTATGCAGATCATCAGCACTGCAAATGAGAGGTTGGTGCTTGCTTAGTGGCTATATCTTGATCACTATTTTCCAGTATGTGCTGTTGTGAGGTAATTGACTTGTACTGTAAGGGATGATCAGTCGGGTCTGTAGAGCATCCGACAACCCTACAAAATGGCGGATCAACTAAATAGTGGTCTATATGGTGAATAGTGAGTGATTTCACTTGCAGCCCAGGAGTGTGGCAGTGCAGGCGGCTCAGTGAACCCAGACTGAAAAATCACAGAGCCACCTGTTGGTCAGCTTGTGTGACTACAGGTCAAATCCCCTGCTGCTCAAAGTGCTGCCTCTCTCCTTTGTGCTGTTTTTCTTAGGTGGCAGAAAGCCCGAGAAATGATCTCCACTCAGGGCCAATCTTGTTTTTTTTTCATCTGTATGATCTGGCACTGTCCTTTGTTGTTCTCTGTTGCTTTTTCCTTTCAACAGATGGAAAGCCCATTTCCACTGATGTGGTCGTCCTCGCAACAAACCTGGTGATTAGGGACACAAGGCGTCACCATGCCGGCATCTACGTCTGCCGGGCCAACAAGCCCAAGACCAGAGAGTTTGTCATTGCTGCTGCTGAGCTGCATGTGCCTGGTAAGAGTCACGTTATGTACTGTACATAATGGTAGATGAGACATTTCTCAGAGCTGATTCATAGACTACTTTCTGATATTTGATTGGATAAAATTATGTGCATGCCTCGAGTTCAAGATGAGTCATCCTAAATAATGTAACGTTTTATATGAAGAAAAAAAGTTATTATTTTCATAATTTATGTAAGAGATAACTGTAAGTTTTTAGCCAAAATTTGTATTCGCATTGTTACACCAACAATTGCTCCTCGGCAACAAAATGCTAATGCTAACGCTAATTCCTAATTAATCTAAAATATAAAATGTCCATCTTTAAAGGGGCACTCCAAGATCTAAAAAAGTTGCTATCACGTTGAATTAGAGGAAGCTACATCACTTTTCACTTTCCTTTTAAAATCTGTCTCGTAAGATTCACTACTTTATCCAAGTGCAATATTAAATTTTCCTTTAGTTTTACAGTGCAGAAGTAAAAGCTTTGTTTCCTACTTTCAATAGCTCCTCCAGTGATCCTCCAGCCCCCAGAGACAGTGTCCCTCTCCCGGGGAAACACAGCCAGGTTTGTGTGCAACAGCTCTGGGGAGCCTCCTCCCGTGTTGCACTGGCTGAAGAACGGCCAACCCATCAAGTCATTTAGACGAGTGAAGACCCAAAGCCCTGGAGTCCTGCTCATCAACCAGCTGGCACTGGAGGATGCTGGGTACTACCAGTGCATAGCAGACAATGGGCTGGGCACGGCCTGTGCCACTGCCAAACTGACAGTCATTGTGAGGGAAGGTCTGCCCAGCCCTCCCCGCCACCTGTCTGCTACGCCCTACTCCAGCACGACTGCCCTGCTTACCTGGGAGAAACCTGAGTACAACTCGGACCAAATCATCGGCTACTCTGTGCACTGCCAGCGCGCTGCAGGTGTTTCTCTATTCATAATTGTGTCTGTCTGTGTAGCCATATAATAAGCATCGCCACATTTTCAAAAAAAAAAAAAAGTTTTTGATTTGAACATTTTTTATCCTTTCCAGGCTCGGATAATGTGGAGTACCAGTTTGCGATGAACAACGACACCACGGAGTATCACTTCAAAGAGCTTCTCCCCCATACTGCATACACATTCTTTGTGGTGGCTTATTCTCCCATGGGTGCCAGTCGCCCATCCCTGCCTGTTACTGTAGAGATGCTGGAGGATGGTGAGTTATCAAACTAATAAACAGGTAAAATGATGCCTGGGATGCTTCAATGAATCACGCAGCAAACACTATTAACTCCACGGGATTTTTAAGCACTCATGAATCATCAGTGTCATCCATTCAGTATTTTTTATCACTATTAGCTACACAGCAGCTCGGTAGAGACATGACACAAGAGTATTTCTTTACAGCTGTTTTTAAAAGCTCATCCAACATTTTATGTCATATTTTATTGTAGAAGAAGACGATCAAATTCGACCAATTCTTTAAGAAAACAAAGTATATTTTAGTTATAGATACAGTGTGCTTTACAACTGTGCAGATATGTAGGATATGGCTTGAATGTGCATCATCAGACAGCTCAGTATCTCCTTTTTTCATTCCCTCCTGCAGTACCGAGTGCACCTCCTCAGCTGTCTATAGCCAGCACCTCCCCAACAGACATCAGGCTGATGTGGCATCCATTGTCCTCGCAGCACAGTCGAGGAGCTGTTACTCGCTACCGCATTGAGTACAGCTCTCTGGATCAGGGTTGGTAACGCCTGCTGGACAATGCTGACAAGTTGATTTTAACTGCCAGTGAAAGAACATCTTTGTGACACACTGATGGGATAATTTGGGAGATATTGGTTGCTTGACAGCATTGACAGTCTACTTTACCTAATGAAATTCTATGTGAGTTCGGACAATAGTTAATACTGGTTTAAGAGTGCAGAGGTTCGCAAATTTGTATGATAGGGTTAATTACATTTAGACAGTGCAAAAGAGTATGTGCAGGACAGAATCATTCATTCTGAATACGCATCCCTCCAGAATGTACAGAGAGATCAAGCTCACTCTGAAAGGAGCTGTTTTCATAAGTTTGTCCTTGAAAGAGCAATTTATTTGAATTATTGCAGAAACAACACAGTAAAGAACTCATTTTCCCCCTCTACATTATATATAATCTATTGAATCATCACTTCCAAGAAAAAAATATATAGCTCTGCTTTTTCTCTAAATAAACATTCAGGCATATTTGTATATCTGTATATGTAGATATACTGTATATATGGGTATAGATGTGTGAGAGTGTGTATTGTCTGTTTCCACAGCGGACACAGTGTTCACAGTGGAGGTAGGGGGTAACGAGACTCAGTTTACACTGAGAGAGCTGCAGCCTAACCAGGCCTACCGACTGAGGATAGCAGCTGGAACAGGTGTTGGCTTTGGGATCCCATCTGAGTGGGCCCAGCACCAAACATTAGCCCACTACAACCACAGTGACCACAGCATGGGTGAGAACGACACCAAACCTTGTTCATTTCTTAAATTCTGTAACTTTAATCATTTGTAGTGGTAAAGTTAGACCTATCTATATCCTGTGTTTGTCAATCACAATAGACATGAAAATTATATCTGGATTTGACTCTTAGTGGATAAATATATCTTGAACCTAATAATTTAAATTGAGACAGTTTAAAGAATAGTTTTGGGGTGTTTCAATTGTAACTGTGAAGCTTCTTTATACATTTAATATTGTATTGTAGCTTGTAAACAATGATGCATTTAGCTATGTTAAAATGGGAGAAAAAGCACTAAGCTCACCTTGATGAGCCAGGTAGATGGAGAACTTTTTCAGACGCAATATCAATAAAGAAAAATCTCTAGGATTGTTTTTCCAAGATATTCCAGATCAACACATTATCATAAAACAGCTAATAAAATAAAGATTGAATGCGCATCATAAGAGCATTAAAGGCAATATATAACATAATATAATAACATTCACCATTTAGTCACTTAGACATACAAGCAGGCTAACAGTCATTTGTAATCTCATTAAACAATCTAAGTTACAGTTTCTGTGACTGAGGCACACAACTAATATGCATTTTTGTATCCCCTACAACATGACACATGTGACAAGTAGTGAGCTGGCAGTACTGTATAGATTTAGAGAGTATATGATCTTTTCTACGAACAACTGGTCAAAATAGAGCCAGACGAGTCTCACAGGGCTTAAAGCAAGGATAATTTCTCTGCAAAATATACACACACAAGCGAATAACAACTGGAAGATATTAGAGATTCTTTGTTGGTATGAGATGATAAAAACATAGAATTTGAATGGTCCAAATGGAAGAGAAATGCATTATACACTCACCCATTCCTCAGTCAGAAACCATAGTACATACACAGTAAATGTATGCAGGTCTAAGCACAACTTTCGAAGCCATAAAGAATAGCCTATCCAATATGCCTATATCTTTCAAACTTTTCAACACTCGTTCCTCCGTTGGTCTCTGAATGGCGTATGCGGCATAATAGGCCTACTGTTGTCAAACGATGTTGTTGCCAAATAAGTCCAAAAGATTACAACCAAGATATGACAACAAAACGAATAGCCTTCTGATTGCAGTGCTTTTTTAAAGTAGCGCGATCACGTGCATTATTGAGCTGACTCTTCACTGAGCCAAAGTGTAAACAATGGTTTTTATTAAATAAAGTAGGTCTACTTGATTAATACAAAATATAGGGTTCCTTATGGCTGTATATATATATATACAATATATGTAGCTATATTCTTGCTATGCGAGAGTTAAAAAAATATGCAAGACTATTTTCCATAGACATATAATTATCTATTTTCAAATCTAAAATGGCCTTGGCACAGTGCTGGAGAACTTTAAGTGCATGGTCTCATGTTTAATGTTGCATCACGTGGACCTGGTCACAAGAGTTGTTTTGTTTTTTTTTTTTCTTCCTCTTTTTCAGTGATCTTTGCCCCGACTGAGCTGAAGGTCAGAGCCAGAGTGAACACACTCAATGTGACCTGGCATCCCTCACCCAATCACACATTGGTCTCTGGTTACAAGCTGTCCTGTCGCGAGGTCGAGGCCGAGGAGTCAGCCAATGGACAAAGGAGCACACAAACCCACACCATCAGGCTCCGTAAGAAGGCTCGGTATCATCTCCTCACTGGGCTGGGTGAGTTGTTAACAGAGGCCTCTCCAAACGTAATGTGTAATCTGCTTTCATTTTCCCAGATATGTGCAATGCAATGAGAGCACACCACGTTCATGGTCATCTTTGTTAACTTTGCATTTAGCCCTCTCTGGCGAAATATTAAATCAAATTATGCCCACTACCCTTTAGAAAAATGTTTGATAAAAATTTGTCAGCTATTTTTGCACACTTAAATCATTGCTAGTTTTGAGATATAGTCATATTGCTTCAGTTCTGAGCAAAGGAATGCTGTTTTACTGGTGTCCTTGGCAGATAGAGCATTGTATTTCACTCTCAGGTTGTTTAACAAGAAATCTTAGTTTTGAAGAATAATTAACAGACAGACAGGCAGCACTCATGAAAAATAATCATGCATCTTGTTCAAAAGCTGTCTGGCATTGTCAGGATTCTCAGAAAAGGGACCTGAGACATTGGCTCAGGATGCAGATGTAAAAGTAAAATCCAAGCAGGCGAACAAAGTACAAAGTACCCAAAAAACACATGCAAGGTCCAAAACAATCAGGAGCAAAACAAGCAGGTAAAGAACAGATCAGTGGAAAGCAAAGGCACATAGCACAAAGGTAACCTGACAGAGAGCAGCCGGAAATGGACCGGTGTATATAGGAGGGAGCTGATGCTGGAGCTGAGGGAACGGGGAAGAGGTGAACAGGTGAGTGGGGAGGGAGTAGCAGGTCAGGTGATTCTACTGGTGGGAAAGGCAGGCAGGTGGGAGTGGCTTGGTCTGAAATGACAGCAGAATAAGAACGTGTATGCACAAACAACTGCACTGAAAGAGCGAAAGAATGAATGAACAGACAAACTCAAAACTCAAAACAGTTGCCATTCATGCTTTTCAGGATACAAGTGCAGCATCTAGAGAGACCGCTAATGGATTGACTGCATTTAGATTGCACCTAGGGCCTGATGACAGAAGTCTTGTCTTTGTAAGAGCCAGTCTGGGTTTACTTTATACAGCATGTATGACTATCATTCTTTTATCTATTGTGCTTAATATTTGGTCCTCCTTTTCCCTCTTTCTCCACTCCTCCCTCTCTCCCTCTCACTCTGTCTCCCTCTCTCACGGTGTGTTTGTATGTGTCAGTCCCTGACCGGCAGTATGAGGTGAGAGTTTGGGCATTCAACAAGCAGATAGATGGAGCAGCTGCAGTGTGGAAGGGAAGGACAGACAAAGCCCATGACAGAAGTAAGATATCTCTTTGCATGTGCGCGTGTATATATGAATGAATGAGTATAATAAATAATAAGAAATGATATTTACACTTCCCAAGATTCAAGACAAGTGATGTGTATGTGTGTGTTAAAGCACCGTCGCCGCCCATGCGCCCCCCTCCGTTGCCCCCGAGCAGCATCCAAGCCACAACCAACAGTTCCACCTCCATCTGGCTGCGGTGGGAGAAACCGCGGTTCAGCAACGTACGCATCATCAACTACACGGTGCGCTGCAGCCCAGCGGGAACCACAAATGCCTCTCTGGTCTCCTACCACACCAGGTCAGAACACCAGTACCACAACACTGCTCGCTGCATAACCTACAGTGTAGTAAGGTCTACATCACAAACTTCTATCTTTTTTTAATGATACACAAACCCAAACTCTGTTCATTTAAACACCTTTTGAAGCAACATTATTTTACTTTTAATAAAAATCGGTCACATGTTTTTCAGCCACTCTTAGCCAGAGCAAAGAGATATTGTGTATTTAAATCCTTGAGTTTATTGGGCATTTGTTTTTTATTGGCAAAACCTGTTTAGCTTTGAAGTCACTGAATTGCTCCCTTAAATAAAGGCTCTTAGTTTAGGCTGTTATCCTTGCTTTGCTCCTTTGTGTCTTTTCTTTGACAGCTTTTTAATCTTTAACAGCACCTTGGCCTCTGCATTTCTTATCAAATATTTTCCTGTCCGACACCAAACAAACCAGTGTGAGAATTCCATCATATTTTGAATAACATCGGTTAGCTCCATTATTAACCATCATTCATACGGCAATCAAAGTGAAGTGTCAGTAAGGGGTGTCTAAGAAGCACCATCTACCAGCACATAACATTGCCTCTATATTGATATTGCCTTCTACACTTATAACACTTGTCTTCAGTAAGGGTACAGAGTTCTCGGGCTGAAGAGGTGCAGAAGTACCTACAACCGCAGTATGTTAACAATAGCAGGTGATAAGAAGTGACGCTATAAAGTTAATAGATATTGTAGACTAAAGTGGTCCACAAGCAAATCTAATTCAATCTTTCTGTTGATGTAGAATAGAAAAGACACAACACACACTCAGGACTCTCACCTATTTGTGTGTTGCAGCTCTGCTCAGGAGATACTGCTCGGGGCATTGAAGCCCTTCACCCGTTATGAGCTGGCTGTACAGTCTAATGGAGTGGATGTGGTGGGACCTTTCAGCGGCACAGTGGAGGAGTCCACTTTGTCTGACCGTGAGTCTGCACTGTGCTCCTGTCAATTTAGTCACTTGACTCTCTTTCCTGTTTTAGTTTTTAATGACCCAGCGTTCAAAAGGCTTTACGATTTCCCTGCAGGCTTTAAAACATGATAAGTAATCAGCAATCTTCTTGCGGTAGGTGGGAGCATTCTTACATGCATTTACTTGGTTAGAGAATTCACTCATATGTGTATTTCATCTTTTTTGACTCGTGTGGTATGGATGAATGAAAACACTCCTTTCCCTCAAAACCTCTGCAATGCCCTTGAACAAATAACTTAACCTGCTCAAAGAGTTAAAGGTTAAAGAAAGTAAGAGCTTAGATTTTCTGGGTATTCATTGAAAGGACCTTTAAATTATACCTATTTTATGTTATTATTTTGATATTGGTCTTGAGCCAGCGAAGTAAAGGTGTTCTACTTTTGCTTTTGTAAGTCTTCAAATGCTGTAATATATGTGTGTCTGAAGGTCTGCTTTAGTGCCTGTGCATGCAAGTAAATGTGTGCACACAGAGGCAGTCCTGACCTCCTTGGGGCCCTAAGCAAAATTCTCCTAAGGGGCCCTCTTACCTGACCTGTGAGACCAAATTTTTACTATGACTTGCTGAATATTTGATGTTTATTTACTGAGAGATGTGACTGCACATGGCCCTGTATGCCCAGCTAATCCACATTTTAAATTCAATATTTATTCAAAAGTCAGTGTCCGTCCATTGCGTTCATTGTTAGAGTGGAGTTGTGAGTAAACCTTGACTCAAAGACTAGATAGTCATTGTCTTGTTTTATGTGTGTGCATCACACCCATATATTGTCTGGACTAGTCCCTACAGAGGCTGCTGCTGGAAAGCACAAATTTCATTTGGTGCATGATTATCTTTTCCAAGCTGCAGTTTATAAACATCGTGGTCTGTTGGTGTTTATCAAACGTTATATATAGTTGTATTTCATTCTCACTTTTGTCAGGCACAAAGTCATAGAAAATGGCTGCAAGTAAGACACTGACAGACCAAGAGATGCACTGCCCAGCTAGGTTAGAGAGACAGACAAATGAGAAAGAGATGCACATGAACTTAACATTACTGTTATTTTTTCTCTTTTTGTGACCAGGGTTCTGCTTCTTTCTCTCATCGAAGTTGTGAATGTTGACACTCACTTTGACATGGGGGGGAGAGGGGGTCTTTGTGTGATTTGCAGAACCCTACGCTACTTGTGTAGTGAGCATGTAGGACCACCTGGCTCAGTTTCAAGGTCTCTTGTGGGACATTTCAACTGCTCTTGGGGGCCCTCTGGTGGCCACAGGGACCTTTAGCACTTAGTTTGTTTATGCATCGGGCCGAGCGTGTGTGATCACTAGTGCAAATCAGTGTGCCAGCTGGCCAGTGCTAGTGAACATGGGAATCAGTGGTTGGCATCGATGACCGATAACTGGCTGTAATCAAACACCCAGGTGTAGCACTGTCTCTTATGTTGGCCAGTAGCTCTTTCTTCCAGCAAAGTAAGGGTGGTGAGTGTAGAGTGGAACACTTTTAATGACATTATTACTACCAGTCACCCCGTCACGCTCTCCCCTACCAAGTATCATCACCTGAGCCCCAGCCCATTCCCCCATTGCCCTGCTTATCCCCTCTCTCCTGTACCCAGGTGGTGAGGACATGAGGACGCAGATGGTTGCTGCACAACATGTCAAATCCCCCACAAAGACAATATACAATCCCCAGCTGTGAGGCCTCATTTCTGGGCTCTAATTACTGACCCAATCCCTCGTTCTCCTTCAGGGCCCTCCACACCTCCGGAGGAGCTGCAGCTGAGTGCTCTGGACTCCTCCTCTGTGCTGGTGAGCTGGCGCCCTCCACTGGAGCCCAATGGTGTCATCATCAGCTACATGATACTGTACAGTGGCAACCTCAGCCAGCCTGAGCACCTGTGGAAAAATCTCTCTCAGGATGGTGGGTGTTGGCTGGCATGACATGACTTGAATGCTTGGCACAATAAAATCTGTATGATTGAAGATGGATCACAATATTTCTCTGCTGTTGCTGTCTTTTTCAGGGAGCATTACCAGCGTGGAGATCCAGGGTTTGTCCAGTGGCACCCATTACTTTTTTAAGTTGGGAGCGTCTACTGAGGTGGGGCCAGGGCCTTATTCACCTGTAAAGGATGTTCACACTCCCCTTCAGACATATGGTACATATCATGTAGTACATGTATAGGTGACAATACTAAGTAGAAAAGAAATAGTAGTAGTTTTAGGAGCACTGGTAGCAGTATGGGGTAGGAGGCAGTAGGAAAGGAATTTTGAAAGCATGGGAAAGAAACAGAAATCTAAATCAAATGTATGCATTTTCATTAACAACATTTTTATCGATGATTAATTGATGATTTGTTATTATAATTTTTTACATTCAGAACATAAAAACAGAAGTAACAATATATTTGCTATTCTTTCTTTCTTATTTTAATTTTCTTCATTCACACATTTTTTTTTCAATACTCTTGAGGACTCTCGTTGACCCTCATTCATGCATTCCCTGTCCTCCAACCTTAACCAGTTCTAAATTTAACCTTAAAACTAAGTCTTAACCTTCAAACAGTCCTTTGAAATAGTGATGACACATATCAAAAATGTCCTCACGATGAATCTGAGCTCTACCTGGGCACCATTATGTTAACAGTACTCATGAGCTGGACACCAAATATGTTAGATTTCGGTTGTTTATCAATTTATTGGCTATCACAAATTAAGAAAATATTAATATTAAAAATATTAATATTAAATAATAACTTTAAAATGAATTAAAGTTCACGGGGCACCAGCCTAAACTAATAGGCAAAATAGCCAATATGGGTTTAGTCTCAATTTATTACCATTAATCTGGAACTCTGATTAACCATTAGCTTACTAACTATAACCAAATTACCATATTAACAGTAAGTTAAAGTTGAAGGATTGGAATTCTACCGAGTAGAGGTTGGCAATATTCACGCTTGTGCAACATTAAACACACCAGTAGTTATACTTAAAAGGCATTTATTCACAATGGAGCAGAGTAAAATACAATGTCTAATCTAGTATATACAGGTGTGTGTGTGTGTGTGTGTGTGTGTGTGTGTGTCTGTGGAGACACAGACAAAGGCAAGATGGCCGACTCAAAGTGGTCAGTGTGACCACATGACCTGAACAAAGAAGACTACACAAGATGGCGGTAAACAAAGAAACTACTCAAAATGGCCGCTGAGACCACCTAGTGTGTGTGAGAGGGAAGGTGTGAGTTTTTTTGTTAGCCTAGCTCATGTAATCTAAAGGTACCAGGTTAGAGGGGGGAGGTTAGCTTCATGCAGGTTCTAGGACTGAGACGTACTGCTATGTGTGTGAACATACGAGTACTCGATTAACTGTATGACTGACCACAACCTAAGCAAACATTGCAACAACAAGGCATCAATCAACAAGTACATTAACAAGTTAAGACTTCTGCTGCTTAGCTATGCTGTGCTGGGAAATGTTAGGCCCAGTCCGTTAACGTTACCCAATCATTGGAACAAGCAAAGAGGTCCTCTCCAGTGTTTTGTAAAATCCAGTGAGTTTGGGGGGCTTCCTGGTGGAGTAAAGTCCTGTCTGGCTGTGTTGCTTTGCGGTTATCTCCCTTGTTCTCCTCACAGAGTTAGCTGTTCCATGCTAACTCTGCTACGACTCCTGTTGCTTGGAAAATCAGCTGGCCTTGTGTTGTAGCTGCTGATTCTGAAGAGGATTTGGTTCACTCA
>NW_019525027.1:635610-668588 GCF_002814215.2 Seriola lalandi dorsalis
AGAAGGGAAGAGAGAGAGAAGAGGTCTAGAAGACTGGTTTTGTTTGGTGACACCCTTGGGGGTCACATGTCACGCGCTGACCATGGCTGGCCAGTAAGGTCCGTGGGGGGAAGGGTCATCTCCAGGTGTGAACGGTGAGGAACTGTGGAGTGTGAGTTCCTTTGTCCAGTGGAGCAAAGAAACATTTGGTCTATTGAATGATTGAGTCCCAACATTGGTTCTCATAAAGATAGCAACACAAGGCGACATACACACTGCCACACTCACGCACACATACACACCCAGTCTTTACTATTAAAGTGGGTAATTTTTCCCTGCCAGCAGAGAAATGCAGCTCTGCAGGACACAGTTATTTCTCCTCTTATATTCTAGTGCATTTTGATGATAATATTATCAAAGGGGCAGCATCATCAGCGACTCCAGGGGAGATCTTTGAATTACTGCTCTCTGTACCTAGCAAAATTGCTGTGAAAAGCACTTTCTTTACTCTCATGTCACTTTGTGTGTAAGCATACAATGTCATTATACACTTTTTTAATTCCATCAGTCAGCATTTTAGTTTTACCTATATTATTAAATGCCCTTTTTGTTTTTAAACAGACGGAGTCATGAATTGAACCAATAACTCCCCTGTGAAAGATTATTCAGCATGTGCCTGTTAAACAAGTTTTTCATACAACTTCTTTACAAACAGTATCATAAACAGTATAAACAGTAACAACACGTATATATATATATATATATAAATGTATATATACTGTAAATATTGCATTCCTAATACATACATTGAAAATGCAATTTTATATAACACAAACCCTTAATAAAGACGGAGTAACAGGTTTATTTTGTTCACGGGCAGTGATAGTGTTGCCAGTATGCAGTGTGAATGGGGCCGAGGTGGCTGGTGGGTGGGTGAGAGTTTTGGCCATCTGTTTCCTCTTCATGTCCAGACTGCCAAAGATACCCAGCATAAATGAATATCAATGAAGGTCTGCTCTCCCAAGCCGAATATTGCCTTATATCCCTTTGCCAAAGTAACGTTGTCTTAAATGAAGAAATCAATAGATTTTCACAGACTGTATTTTTTAAGATGGAGCTCTGGATATCAGCCATATATATTTATTGGCAACAGCTCAAATATGAGAATGAACATGGTATTTATTTTTAAGATTGGAAATGTTTGTGCCAGGTGTAAACTCTTTTTTCTTCTTTTCCATCTTACATTGTAACAGAGCTGGACATCCATGCAGTCACAGGCATCATAGTGGGTGTATGTCTGGGACTGAAATGCATCCTCCTCTGCATGTGTTTTAGCTTTCGTAACAGCAAATCCAGGTATGTTAACACTACAGTGTCAGTACTTGTGCTGCTCTTATGCATTCGTCTACTCTCCCAGTGTATCTTACTTACAGAAAATGTTTCACAAACTGAAAGCCTATATCACAAACCAGGCAACTATATTGAAATTCAGGCTTGTATAATGTCCCAACTCCTATACCATCCCTCTCATCTCTGCTCGACATAGGGAGATATCTGGGGGCCTGGACTCCACAGCTGTGACCCCTCAATACAGGAGAGGAGGCTGCCCCATACCCTCCAACTTGCCAGAGTGCAACGATAGCCATGAGTTGGAAACACTGATGCCCCCAGGCAGCCAAGAGTCTGGTCAGCCGCTAGCAGAGGCCCCAGAGGAGCAGAGCCTGATGGCAAGTGCTAATCCAGGGGAAGGGGAGGATGGCCCTGCACCTGAACCCAAGGTCAAAACCTGCAAAGGGGGACCTCTTTTCCAGATGGGCCTTGGATACACTGTTATTTTTTTATGTGTTGATAGAAAGATAATAGTTCTAATTTTGATGCATCCATTGTGTTGTTCATCTTGCAGGCTGCTTGGAACGGCTCTGTGAGTCATAACTGGGCCAACAGAATCACTAGATACAGAGACACCATAACAGAAGACTGTCCAACACTCATTAACGGAGCTCTCAACATGCTAATTACTGATAACGGCACGGTAAATGAATGAACTCAGTACAATTGCTTCCAGTACTGTATCTATTTCATTTATCTATTTATGTGACAAGCAGCTTTAGCTTTAGCATCACTGAGCCAAATAGCATTTCTAACTGATGTTTGCACAACCCTGTCCCCCCCATAGTTACTGTTGCTATGCCTGTCAAGCTTTTCATCTTCACATTGAAATTCTTAGAATTTTTTTTTAAACAGTGGGTGGCTATTAGATTTCAGAAAACCATTTGATTCTGCTGGCTGAAATGACTACAGCTTTCCCCATGCACACCACTTCAGCATGTGGAAAAAGTTTGACAGGCCAGTTACAGTTGCTAAGGCTATGATTGGACTATTGTTGTCAGGGAAGTGGTTAATGAATGGTCTATTGTGATAGTTTCTAATGTCTGAAGAGAGCCTGAAGTAACAGTGGCATTGTTTCGTTGCAGGGCTTAGAAGATCATCTGTGTACATCCCTCTGCAGTAACCAGGTGGAGGCAGAAGTCATCGTTCACTCTGAGCTGTCAGATCCTGGAGGGGACAAAGAGGAAGAGGGCAGCGAGAGGGAGAAGGATTCTAATGCCACCAGGGGACCCTCATTATCCGAGGACAGATATTCCCCTTTGAGCCAGCCAAGCTTGCCAGGAGAGGAGGAACCTCTAGAAAAACTATCACTGGCGCAAAGCCCCTCAAGTTTTCCCTCGATTAAGTTGGTGGGTAATCATAACGGGGAGCTAGATATCCCAGGAGACCAGCCGGTTGCAGACATACAGCCACATCAGGACATGGGGCTGACCAATGGCTTCCACTCCCCTAAGACTGTGAGGTCTGTGCTGAGGTCGGAGCATCTGGAGAACGGGGACTCCAGACACTGCCCTTCTGCACCAGGGAAGGCCATCTCTGTCGGGGTGTCCCCTGCCCCCTTTGTCAGCTCCGGCTTTGTCCACTCTACCTCAGCAGCACACAGTTATCTGTGCCCGTAGCGTTTGCATGTAGGGCATCGACCCTTACACAAACACAGAGACATCAGACAGATTTTCTTTCAAAAGTACAAAAGTACCCAGGAAGAGTCCCTAAGGATTATTTTTATGCACCTCATTATTGGATTTTTTTCTCTTCCTTGCAAAGTTTTTATAAGTACTTTGATTCCATTGTTTCATACATGTATATACAGTATACATATACAGTATATTTTTAGTGGTAGAGTACTGTATATGGGTATGCTTTCTCTAGCATTGCAACCATACTTTCCTCTGGGTTTCTTTCCTGTCCATAGGAAAGAACAGAAAGATTTAACTTAACCAAGCAGATGGAAGTGGATTGAAGGAGGCTATTCCCACTGTGTCGCACATGGCTCGGTTCCACTCAGGAATGAGAAAAGGCCTGGAACGTTCCCTGAGTGAGTGAGCACTTGGACAGGCTATAATCGTGGATGGAAGGATGGAAGCGGAGGCTCGGTGGGTCTCCCTGGGCTTCGCTGTGTGGATGCTACTTTACTGTGGCACTGAGGAATAAGCCTTAAAGAGTATCTGCACACTCTGAGAGTGCAGAACACCTGTGTCTCTCTCCAGCCTCCTGCTGTCTCAGGGTGCACACACACACACACACACACACACACACACACACAGACACACATTCAAACAATGTCAAAGGTAACCGCATAGCTAATTCCATGATATCTCACAGAAACTCAATTGGTCACGCTTAAACACACACTTACACACACATTTCCTGACGGGAGTGTGGGGGTCTCAGGTGCCTGAATATTCTAGGTGCATTTATAACCTCTGTATATTTCTATAGATTATTATATTCAGAACAAGTTCAAAACACATGTCAACATTAAGGGAAAAAAAAACACTCAAAATATAAAAAGATATTGAGTATGTAGATTTGGTACACATGAAGTATTCCTTTCCAAAATGCCATATGTCCAGGTGGTGTGATTTTGTAAACCAGGGACACTCAGTTGAAAAGTGAAGTGTTTTTGTTTTGCTTTTTTTTTAAGATGGTGGATATCTCATTTTGGAATCAAAGTATTTACACATTCATGTCAATACTGGTTTAATTATGTTGGTGGGAGAACTAGAGGAGATGTTACAACAACCCATCTGTAGACCACTCTTCTGGTTTGTCTCCCAGTTAGGGATGCACCAATGTCCATACTGTTGTCAAGATACTGTGCTGTAAGTTGGACCCAATTGTCATTTTCAGCTCAGTATAAAATTTTTGATTATATGAAATGCTTGCCATGTTTTTAATTTATGGGACATTCATCTTGACAAACCTGATTCAGCTGTATGGGTCTCTAGTCAGACCCACATACGAAAGGAGTTTGATGAGAAAAAATAAATAAATTTGCTCCATTTTTTTTTCTCTGACCCCATTGGATCATATTGCTTTTCCTAATTAACCAATACATAGAGCTGAGTGAGTCAGTATGGTTTTTTAATGTAAAAGGGGAACTGGTGCATCCCTACTCCTTATCAACAGCACTACCTCATTTCTTTTCAGGACGGTTTCCAGTGTGGTTTTGTTAGTGTTATGTAACTAGCACCTTTTTAAGATCTTTTTCTTAACTTGTCTGATTTGACAGCCTTTGGTATTTGCAGAAATGATCGTCCTATACTGACTGTATGTTCTTGTGTTATGTTCAACAGGAAATTATGTCGCTTTAGTGCATTGCAACCTCCTCTCAGTTTGCTGAAAGATTGTTTCACTCAGTATTATGTTGAACCCTTACAGAAAACAAGAACACACAAATCACGTAAAACTAGGTCTAACCAAATTCTTCCAGTTGCAGTTCCCGTCAATCTGACGCCAGCTACAGACAAGGAAATTGATAGCTCCTGCAATTTGACACTTGTGCCACTTGTACACCCAATGGAATTCATACACATATATATATATATGTGTGTGTGTGTGTGTGTGTGTGTGTGTGTGTGTGTGTGCGTGTGCGTGTGTGTTAGCGTTAGGCTTTTACCTGACCGGTAAAACAAGGTGTAAAATGTGAAACCTAAAAGTACTCACGCACAAGAAAACAGCAACAATAACAATAATCAGAGAGCCTGAGAGTCCGGAATGGAGGAAACTATCACAGCTTATTTATTAGCTGTTTTCCTCCATTAACATTTACTTAACCTCCTCTGTCAGAGTAAAAACTATTCCACAAAAGAGCAATGGTTTATATAACTGGAGTCGATGGTACAAATACCTCTTTTGAATAATTGTGTTGCTAGCAAGTTAACAGTTTGCTCACCAGCTAGAGCAAGATTCAAGATTCAATACATTACCACTGAGTTTTTGCATACGTAAGGGTGATCTCAACTGCGGCTCTATAAAACTGCACGATACCATTCCTGGATATACCAAATTTTTTCAGATGGTCTTAAAAAGAAAAGTCTGTGGTGGTTGGCGTTTTCCCCCAATTTCAAGGGGCTAGTAGATTGCCACTCCCAGGAATTTGTAGCTAATGTCAGTGTTGATGACCAGGGGTAGGTGGTCCCAACAGCTCCTGTGAAAGTTCACTACTAATTCCTTGGTTTTTGGAAACATTTGAGATTGTTTGCATTGTGTCATCAGCAGGTTTAAACATCCTAACAGCTTCGGAGTGAGAGAAGCAGTCATTTGTGCACAATGAGTACAGGAGTGGGGACAGTGCACACCCCAGTTGAGAATCGGTGCTAATTGTTAAGGGTGTAGAGAATTTGCAAAGTTTGACTACTTTCATCCTCTTCAACAAAAAAGTCAAGGACTCATTGACACAGGTGCTGTTTAACTCCCAAATGAAAGACTTTGTCATACAGCCTCAATGGGAATTTAGTGTTAAAGGCTGAGCTGTGATTGACAAATGGAACACTTGCATAGGTACTAGAGGCCTCTAGGTGTTTTTAAAGTGTGGGCAAATAAAACTGCATCAGTAGATACAAACTGATAAGGTTCTAGGACAACACTGGAGAGATGGTTCATACCAGGCGTTTCCATGATAACAGATGTCAACAAGTCTGTAGTCATTCAGCATGCTTTGGTTGGGTTTCTTAGGCACAGGCACAATGACAGCTGATTTTAAGCATGCTGGGACCCTCTGCTGTGCAAGGAACCAGTTAAAGATGATACCAGATTGAGGCCTGCAGCCTTCCTACTGTTTTGCCTGCACAGCGGGTTTCTTACCTCATGCTCCCTGATAAATAAATGTGGAGTAGCAGGCTCAGATACAGTGACAGAACAAGGCTGTGGGTTTGATATAGTATCAAACCTGCAATAGGTTCTTCAAAACAGGTTAGGTTCAGTACCTTGGGTGACATAATTTGCTTTATAATTAGTGATTAATTGAAAGCCTTGCCATAGCCCTCTGCTGTCCTCAGAGTTAAGCTCCTTTCTAGCTTGTCATTATACTGTTTCTTTACTGGCTTTTGAAATTCATACTTAGATGTCTTATAAAAGTTTTTGTCACCTGAATTGAAAGCTGCATTTTTCTTCCTCCACAATGTTTTAATATCTTTACTAAACCATGGCTTATTATTACTGTAAACCATTACAGACTTGGATGGAGCACATACATTTTCAACACATTTGATGTAAGACATGACCACATCAGTAAAAGAGTCCAGTCATCATTTGGCTACTTCAATACAGTACAGTCAGTTGTAGCCAGACAGTCGATCAGCATATCTGTCACTTGGGGGGACTTAGGAGGGAATTATACGTTATCAAGATGAAAGCTGCACACATAGAATCGTCTGCATCTGATATTAAGGGTCCAGAATTCAGGAGAGCAAGACTATGACACAGTCTTAATGTCGGTACACCACCACCTCCACGCTGCCTCAGTGACTTCTCTGTGCAATCCGCCTGGTATAGGGAGAAACCCTCCTGCTGCAGCGCCGAGTCGTGTATCTTGTGGGTGTCAGTACAAGCATGCGACCGGACAGGCAAGCTTGTCATGTTCATTGAGAGAGAAACATACTAGGTAATGGTGTGCAGTGTCCACACCATCTTTGGCAGACCAGAAGGCCAGCTCGTCTCTCTCGTTTCCTGGGTTTTCGCGGCCTGATGTGTGAGCCTGCTGTGGCACTGACACTCTCATCAACAACAAAGTCATTCGAAGCTGATAGTCTGGAATTTTTCCCATGTATCTGCAATAAATCCAAACAATCATATCTGATCAAACACCGCACACTTTCCACACAAAGGAAAAAAAACAACCACACAGTAGGAGCCTGATTATTCAAAATCAGTTCACCAGTTATGTGATCATGACTTAACACTCATTGCTTGCAGGTGGCACAAGTGTTAAAATGACAGTAGCTTTAACAGTGTATGCCTGTAGGTAAGCGATAATTGACATGTGAATGAGTTTGGGAGTTAGTTACAATCTAGTTCCCATAGGTGCTTCCCAGAAAGACTATTTTGAAGATGCTAACACTATAATTTAACAAATTTAACTTGTGGTGGAAAGAAAGGGCTGGTGTTGCTCTGTATGAGTGTGATGTAGTCCTGCTATTATGGCATACATGTGCGTGATCCTGAAACAAGGAAAAGTTGGGGTCAGTTACTAATAATGATAATAATGATGATAACATCCTCTTACAAAAATTAGAGCTTTAAGCAGAGTATTGAATCCAGCCCTATTGTACATGATGTCTCATCTTCTCTCAGGTGGTTTTCTTCTAGTCATCCAGCAGTGAAAAAGGAGTGTGACAAACCCCTTCTTCTGTCCTGCCTGTGTTTCTACCCATGTCCATGCAACTGTAAAAATCTCTCCAGCTCAACTCAAACACATCAGCAACAGAAATGTAAAAGGTTCTTCATGACATCTATGAAACACCCTCAACAGGTTTCTTAACAACATAATTGTGTTTGCTTGAAAACTTTTATTGTTGCATAATTGGTACCTCAAAGAGACTTATTTGTTTTTTAGCCTTGCCATGTATGTACTTAACATCACAGTGAGATGAATATGATTTTTTTTTACTGCATTAGCAGTCATATAGGGACAGAAGTGAATGTGTTGTTAGCAAACCTGGGTCAAACAGTAATTGGAAGTTCATCTAAGTGTGCATGAGGGGGGTTTGCTACATCAGGTGAATTCAGATTTCACGACTAAATACATCTAAAATATATGGCACTCACTGCACAGTGCTATTTGGCAAACCACATTTGAATGGTACGGAAAGAGCAATTCAACAGAAAGCTCACATTGGAAGCAGACTGCTGCTGTACCTCTCAACTCATCAATCTAAAGTGGCAAGCGTTTTTTTTTTTTTTTTTTGTGGCCATGGTCCAATCAGTCATGTCAGAACAGGTAACAGTGAAGCACCTGCTGTGGCTTCATTGATTCAGGTGACAGGTTAAATGTACAGAGAGCAATGCAGCCACAGCTTCCTGCCTTGTGGCTTGAGGATCACTTGGCCTATACACAGTAAAAGCTGAAGCAAACCACCCAAACTGCATATTTTTGACCCAGGTTCTTTACTGATACTGTTCTATATATTGATAACTATTTCTCATCATCCTCAAACACTTGTATGTCCTCAGTCCAGAAATATTCTCAAAAGCATTCCAGTTTGATATCTTAAACATACCTCTCTCAGTCCAGGTCAGCCATGATTAGCAATGCTACCTTAAGAAGAGACGTGCTAAAACCCCAGTGACTGTGTTCCTGCTGCTCTGACAGGCTTCATCCAGACCCAGGTTCAGCTCCTCCATTCACTACAGCATTTGCAGGTACTGCAGCCTAAGCTGCAATGTGTGCAAAACTGTTTGGACAACCAACAAGTGGGAGGCAATCACTGAATCAGGGCAGTAAAGATAAGTGTTTTGAGTCAGTCATGGTGACAAAAACATTTTCTTGTTGATCCTCATCTTACAGAGGCTTTTCACACCCTATAATTTTTTGTGAAGTTGTCTCACACCCAACATTTTCAGGAGAAAATAATACACCAAGTACAAGTTTTTATTTAGTATGTATATTTTTCATAAAGGCATGAAAAGCAGGCTTTGCTTTGCACATAGCAGCTGTTCCGCTTTCCAACACAGAGGGTGTTAATTTTGTGAAAAAGCCTCTGTTGTCACTGCAGACAGACCACAGCCATTTGGCACTCAAGTAGACTAACAGAAAGTACGTATTATTTGCTGATGCTCCTCTGCCCAGTAATAGATAAAGTAAACTCTGAACCAGTGAGCACATTTGTTCTATTGGACATTCGTCACATTTGGAAATGAGTTGATTTGTGCCAGTGAGTTGCAGTTTTGTGGATGTTAGTCAGTTAAACAATGACAATATCACATTTGTGATGCAGGACTTAGATTTTATGACAATATAGCTGCCAAAATCTAATGTAAAAGCTACTGTTGAAATTTTTTAGTAACATCCAGTATTTAAAATTAGGGTTTTCATGTTGTTGTTTTTTTTTTCCACAGATATTTCAGTTAAATCACAGCATTTTGCCTGTGTTTGAAGTCTTGATGCAGTAGTGGGTTATTATGGTGGGTGGAGCCGACACAGAGGATCTGAAATGGGGATTAGCATGAAGCCTGCCTCCAGCATAAAGGATGTATGCTCTCCTTATAGGAGTTCTTTTAAGTCTTTTAACCACTGTCTCTGAAATACATGTAACTTTTTTTTGCTTTTGTTCGTCTTTTTGTCGGCTAGAACAATCAGATTTTTTTGAGGAAAATTGTTCATGCTCTCATTTCCTAGAGATGATAATTACTTCGATAATTATGTTTATTTCATCCTCTTTTTGTAAGGGTTTTATTAAAACAGTATACCTCATGTTGGTAACTTGTTGATTTGATTCTGATCAGTTTCTTGATACTGCACATTTTATAATGAGTAGAACATATATACGTGAGCATCCTGTAGTTTTGTGAGCCAAGTTTTTCATAGAAAACAGGATAGACTGTTTCGTTTTACCTCAGTGTGAGTCTTTACTCATTACAGTGGCCTGGATGGTCTAGTCTAGTGGTGAAGGGGTAAATAATGAGGGGAGGAGGGGTCAGTGGAAATCCAAATTGACTTTTACATTGTTATTCTGCAATAGTTAGTTATTATCAAACTTTTACCGTTAGAGTTTAAAGCATGGGTTGACTCAATTGGTAGTCATGCTTCAAATAAAAAATATAAGATAAATACAAAACGAAGCAAAAAAAATGTCTTGATGAATAACAGCCTAAAAGTCACTTTTTGGCAGAATACCACATTTTTAAGCAACCCAGGTGTCTGAAGTACTAGGCAGGGAGAAGGGCTAAAGGGATGTCCTCCCCAGGCAGGTCATACCCTTTCAGTGCAGACAGCCATTTAGAAATAATTGTGTCTTCTCTACTCAGGTGCCCCATCTTTGCATAAAATTGTAGAGGATCATGCCAGCATATCTGATTCAGATACATGTCATTTGTTGTCAAACAAAAACCTCATTTTGTCATTTTGAAAGTAAATCAAGGAAACTCTTATGCACAGATGATATTTTGTTTTGTACAAATCACTCAGTGTATTTCTGTCTTTCCGGCTTTTCTCTGTACATTCTAGTGCTTTGTGGTGAGCTGCTTTGTCCAGTGATGTCACATTGTTGTGGGGTTTTTTTTTCTTTTTTTGTTTGTACGTCTTCTTCTCTAGTTTTGTGTGTGCCAGCTCAGTTGTGCTTCACAGAATGTCTAAGAACAGACTCAGACTCTGTGTTCATGTGCCACCAGCAACACTCTGCAGCTAATCACACACATTTGTAATCATTGTGTGCCGAACAGAACCTCATTTATGTCACGGACGCTACTGTAGGAGCAAATTGTAGGAGCACGTAATAGATTAACACTTCTTTTTGGGCCATGAGCAACTTTGGGCTGCCATCTTTACATTTCTAGAAGTGCAATTTCCTTAGTCTGTAAAATGACAGATCCATTACTCAGTGTTAGTCATGGCGACAGTGGCCATGATTTGTGATAGAAACATTGCTTGTTCAGAGGAATCAGTAACAGGATAGGTAGTACTTGTGGTTTGTAGAAATATTTCCACTGTGTTACCATATGTGAAAATGTCAAAACTTACAGCAACTCTCAAGATGTCTGTGGAAACTACTCTTCTGTAAATAAACATCAAAGAAAAAGGAAAGTAAGACTCAGTGTGATTCTTGCCAAACTGTGCATGCAACAGCCCAACTTGATTCCCACTTGAATTTTCTTTTCTATTACTTTTATTTACAAAGATTTATCAGTCAATTCAACTCCCTGTATGCTTTTCATTGCATTTTACATTCCAAAAGATGATATTTGAGATAGCAGGGACCACTTGGTTATATTGCATATTGCACTCTTTTTGACCTTTATGTTACGGCTCAGGGTATGATGTATTGGATTGTGCTGGTTTGCATTCATTGATTAAAATCAATCCCACCCTCTGCGAGAAAGGGAATGAGAAAAAGAGCCCTCCAACCCCAGCCTAGTGTATGATTATGTAAAGATAATGTAATTAACAAAAACACCAAAATATCTGCTTAAAGGAGCTATTTGTAAATTTGTCTTTTGCTAAATAGCCAACGTTAGCATTAATAGCTGTTTTCTTACCAGTCTAGAAGACACGTTCAGCATCAAACTTCATTCCTTTACTTGCCAAGAGCTGTCTCCAGTGGCTACTCCAAGCTACGCCATTGTTAACTCTTGTCTCTATTTCTTCTTCTCTTCAACTGAAGTTAGCATGCTAACCAGCTTGTACCAATCCATTCCAGCCCGTATTGTCACTTTCCGATAGCGACTCACTGTAGCCTCCAATTTTCCTTGATGAGGTAATGCTTGGTGACGTAATGCTGCTCAGAGGATGCAGCTATATTTATTTCCAGCCAGTAAGTTATTCTTATAAAATCCCAGTTTGTTATTTTTATACATAAAATTTTAATTTGTGAGTTTTGGAGGTTCTGGTAGGCGAATTTTGTTACCTTTAGACAGAGCCTGGCTGGCTACTCCTGTTTTCAGTCTTAATGCTAGCTATAAAGATAACTGCTAGCTCTAGCTTCATGTTGAAGATGCAGTTTGTGTACAGTGGTGTCAATCTTCTCATGTAACTCATGGCAAGAAGGCAAAACAATATATTTCATAAAATATGAAACTATTTTATTAAATGCTGTAACTTCCACATTTTTTGTGCCTTAACTGTGTCAAAAAGTTTACTCATTAGACTGCATTTGTGAATCAGAAATGTATTTATTTATGCTTTATTAAGAGTATTCTTTACTCTAGTTAGTTCTATTGGAATATTTTCATGTATTAACTTAAAGAATAGGAAAAGCAGAAACTGAATGGAGGCACTTTAAAAGTGACCAGCTTTTAGGACATTTGGCTATACACAAAAAATGAATCCTTCATAGTAACAACCGGTCATCCAGCTTCCCTCTGGACACACACCTCAGCCAGGTAACAAGCCCTCAGTTGCTTTCTGCCCCACCCTTTTCATCCTGCATAGCCTGAGGATAATAATCAGTCATACACATCTTACACTTGCCATTCTTGTATTAACCACTTGAGGGCAGTGTGGTCATTCCCACTTATAGTTGAAAAGAAGCAAAGTAACCTGGCGCCACTCCCATTAGGAGAGACTGCTGCTTGAGTGTCGGGCCACATGTGCTGCCCTGACCTCATACCTGCTATAGATGTGTACTATAGATTGATAGATTATTTTATCATATTTCATTCAGAGAAAGTGAAAAATAGAAGAGAAAAATATTGCTTCATCATGTAACAAAAATATGCACATTTAAAATACAAGGTGAGTGTTTGTGTCTATATGCAAATGGCCACACATCTGTCCATCTGTGTTTCTGTGTCTTGAATGGATGGGTAATTCTGTGTGTGTATATGTGCACAGGGGAGAGACAGATACTGAAAAAAAGACAGAGAGAGTGAGATGATGGAGATAAGAGGGCAGAGACTTAAGACAGGAGTACTGAGGCGACATCACATGGCAGAATCCCCTGAAGAGTGAGATAAAAGCTCTCGCTGAGCGACAGAGGGGTCGGACTCCCTATCTCCAGCCACTCATCACTGTTAATCAGAGGGCAAGGTTTCTCTGCAGAGGTCTGAGACTGAACTCATAAAATATCACGCACCCATGCACAAACATATAGACAAATACAGAAATGCATGCATTCTCATACTTTCTTTACTGTACTTGCCAAAGAAATTGTCGGAATGTGTAATGTGTATTGTTTGTGTGTATATGGTGTTTCCGTCCTCCAACAGCGGAGAGGTCTCTGGGCTAGTTCAGCCTGCCTCATTTTTCATTGGAGGGGCAGGCGAGTGCAGCACAGAGAGTCAGGTGAGGACTTTACTAATGAGGTAGAGCTCACTGCCTGTGGGGAAATAACTGTGTGAAGCTCTTGAATCAGCCCATTCATTCTGCCTCTTCCTGCACCCGCTACTATACTACTACAGTCTCCACCTTCAGCATCAGCTACACTTGTTTCACTGCTGAACTGTATGTGCTCTCTGACAGTTCAAAGCATACAGTAGAAGACCTCCTGGGTTGGCAAGTATTTGCAAATTGATCTTTGTGTATGTGGAAAGTGGGGGTTCTAGTTACAGATAGTCACGACATAGAAGGAAAATCAGGTTCCAACACCAAGACCAGAATATAAAGTACAAAAATACCTATTTATAAGTACAAATGAATGAATGTTTCTTATTTATAACAGGGGTCAATTCAGCCATACTGACCCAGCTTCATGAGATCCCAATGTGGTCTTCTGTTTTTATCATCTTTGCAAGTATGGCATTTTATCATACATGCAAACATTTCTTCTATGTAGTTTAAGACAAACATTATGTGCATTAGATTTTAATTGTCACAATGTTTATTTTTTCTTGCTTGGACTATTCCTGCTTCATATCCCTACATAAAAAAGCTCCTGGTGTCTTACATGTAGTGATGACATCATTAGTACAGGTCTGGCGATTGACCTTAGCTGAATGTCATTCTATCTCTGCTCTGTTTCCACCTGTTTTCCCCTAAAAAAGAAGCAGAGGACAGAGAAAAAAATACATAAGAATGTAAGAAGGGCATAGGTTTGGTCTTATTAGGGAAATTCTTATTATCGGTGGTGAAGAAAGAGTTCTTGAGTCCAGGATGTCCTATGCTGAGGATGTTTATTGAAGCTTCAGCCCAAGGAGAAAGGAGGATTCATCAATACAGGCTTCTGTGCATGATTTCACTTCAATTCTGAAGCAGGAACCCTCGATGGACAAGAGAAAATGATGAGGCATAGAAATGAAGGAAAACGTCATAGTATAGTGAGGCACAAAATATAATTAAAAGGAGAGAGTAGAGTAAGGCATAAAAACTTTATGGTATACTAAGGTATGAAAAGTAATAAAAACATCATAGTATAGTTAGGGATAAAAAGTCATAAAAACATCATATGAGTAAGGCATAAAAAGATATAGTATAGTAGGGCAGAAAAAGTAATAGTATAAGAAGTCATAAAAAGTCAAAGTATAGTAAGGCATAAGAAGTCATAAAAACATCATGGTATAGTAAGGCATAAAAAGTCATAAAAACGTCATAGTGTAGTAAGGCATCAAAAAGTCATAGTATAGTAAGGTATAAAATGTCATAAAAACATCAGAGTATAGTAAAGCACAAAAAGTCATAAAACTGTCATAATATATTAAGTCATGAATTCGTCATAGTATGGTGAGGCATAAAAAGTCATAGCTTAGTAAGGCATTAAAAAGTAATAGTATAGTAAGGCATAAAAATTCACAGTATACAATGCCATAAAAAGTCATGCTATTGTAAGGCATAAAAAGTCATAGTAAAGTCAGGCATCAAAAAGTCATAGTATAGTATGTTATAGTATAAGAAGTCATAAAAAGTAATTGTATAGTAAGGCATAAAAACGTCATAAAAACGTCATAGTATAGTAAGGCATAAAAAGTCATAAAAATGTCATAGTATGGTGAGGCATAAAAAGTCATAGCTTAGTAAGGCATCAAAAATGTCATAATTTAAAAAGGCATAAAAAGTCATAAATACGTCATCGTATAGTAAGGCATAAAAATGTCATAAAAACATCATGGTATAGTAAGGCATAAAAAGTCATAAAAACGTCATAGTGTAGTAAGGCATCAAAAAGTCATAGTATAGTAAGGTATAAAATGTCATAAAAACATCAGAGTATAGTAAAGCACAAAAAGTCATAAAACTGTCATAATATATTAAGTCATGAATTCGTCATAGTATGGTGAGGCATAAAAAGTCATAGCTTAGTAAGGCATTAAAAAGTAATAGTATAGTAAGGCATAAAAATTCACAGTATACAATGCCATAAAAAGTCATGCTATTGTAAGGCATAAAAAGTCATAGTAAAGTCAGGCATCAAAAAGTCATAGTATAGTATGTTATAGTATAAGAAGTCATAAAAAGTAATTGTATAGTAAGGCATAGTAAGGCATAAAAAGTCATAGTATAGTAAGGCATAAAAAGTCATAAAAACATCATAGTATAGTAAGGCATAAAAAGTCATAAAACATCACAGTATAGTAAGACAAAAAAAGTCATTAAAACATAATACTATAGTAAGGCATAAAAAGTCATAAAAAATAACAGTATAGTAATGCATCAATAGTCATAATAAAGTCAGGCATCAATAAGTCATAGTACAATAAGACATAAAAAGGAGTAAAAACAATATCGTATAGTAAGGCATAAATAGTCACAAAAACAACATAATATTGTATGGCTTAAAAATGTCATAATTTATTAAGGCATAAAAAGTCATAAAAACCACATAGTATAGTGAGGCATAAAAGGTCATAGCATAGTAAGGCATCAAAAAGTCATAGTATAGTAAGGCATAAAAAGTCATAAAAACATCATAGTATAGTAAGGCATAAAAAGTCATCAAACATCATAGTATAGTAAGGCATAAAAAGTCATCAAACATCACAGTATAGTAAGACATAAAAAGTCATAAAAACATAATACTATAGTAAGGCATAAAAAGTCATAAACATGTCACAGTATATTAAGTCTTGAATACGTCAAAGTATAGTTAGGCATAAAAAGTTGTAAAAACAATATCGTATAGTAAGGCATAAATAGTCACAAAAACATCATAATATTGTAATGCATCAATAGTCATAATAAAGTCAGGCATCAATAAGTCATAGTACAGTAAGACATAAAAAGTCGTAAAAACAATATCGTATAGTAAGGCATAAATAGTCACAAAAACATCATAATATTGTATGGCTTAAAAATGTCATAATTTATTAAGGCACAAAAAGTCATAAAAACCACATAGTATAGTGAGGCATAAAAAGTCATAAAAACATCATAGTATAGTAAGGCATAAAAAGTCATAAAAACATCATAGTATAGTAAGACATAAAAAGTCATAAAAATGTCACAGTATAGTAAATCATGAACACGTCAAAGTATAGTTAGCTATAAAAAGTCACAAAAACAATATCATATAGTAAGGCACAAATGTCATAAAAACATCAAAGTATTGTAGGCATAAAAAGTCATAGTATTATAAGGCATAAAAAGTCATAGTATAGTAAGGCATAAAAAGTCATAAAAACATCATAGTATAGTAAGGCATAAAAAGTCATAAAAACATCACAGTATAGTAAGACATAAAAATTCATAAAAACATCATAGTATAGTAAGGCATGAAAAGTCATAAAAACATCACAGTATAGTAAGACATAAAAAGTCATAAAAACATAATACTATAGTAAGGAATAAAAAGTCATAAAGATGTCACAGTATAGTAAGACATAAAAAGTCATAAAAACATAATACTATAGTAAGGAATAAAAAGTCATAAAGATGTCACAGTATAGTAAGACATAAAAAGTCATAAAAACATAATACTATAGTAAGGAATAAAAAGTCATAAAGATGTCACAGTATAGTAAGACATAAAAAGTCATAAAAACATAATACTATAGTAAGGCATAAAAGCTAAGAGCATAGTAAGGCATCAAAAAGTCATAGTACAGTAAGGCATAAAAAGTCATAGTCATAGCATAAATAGTCATAGTAAAGTCAGGCATCAATAAGTCATAGTACAGTAAAACATAAAAAGTCGCAAAAACAATATCGTATAGTAAGGCATAAATAGTCACAAAAACATCATAATATTGTATGGCTTAAAAATGTCATAATTTATTAAGGCATAAAAAGTCATAAAAACCACGTAGTATAGTAAGGCATAAAAAGTCATAAAAACATCACAGTATAGTAAGACATAAACAGTCATAAAAACATCATAGTATAGTAAGGCATAAAAAGTCATAAAAACATCACAGTATAGTAAGACATAAAATGTCATAAAAACATAATACTATAGTAAGGCATAAAAAGTCATAATGATGTCACAGTATATTAAGTCATGAATACATCAAAGTATTGTAAGGCATAAAAATTCATAGTATAGTAAGGCATAAAAAGTCATAAAAACATCATAGTACAGTAAGGCATAAAAAGTCATAAAAACATCACAGTATAGTAAGACATAAAAAGTCATAAAAACATAATACTATAGTAAGGCATAAAAAGTCATAAAGATGTCACAGTATATTAAGTCATGAATACGGCAAAGTATTGTAAGGCATAAAAAGTCATAGTATAGTGAGGCATAAAAAGTCATAAAAGCATCATAGTATAGTAAGGCATAGAAAGTCATTGTTTAGTAAGGCATAAAAAGTCATAAAAACATCATAGTATAGTAAGGCATAAAAAGTCATAAAACATCACAGTATAGTAAGACATAAAAAGTCATAAAAACATCATAGTATAGTAAGGCATAAAAAGTCATAAAAACATCACAGTATAGTAATGCATAAATAGTCATAGTAAAGTCAGGCATCAAAAAGTCATAGTATAGTAAGGCATAAAAAGTCATAAAAACATCATAGTATAGTAAGGCATAAAAAGTCACAAAAACATCATAGTATAGTAAGGCATAAAAAGTCATAAAACATCACAGTATAGTAATACATAAAAAGTCATAGAAACATAACACTATAGTAAGGCATAAAAAGTCATAAAAACATCACAGTATAGTAAGACATAAAAAGTCATAAAAACATAATACTATAGTAAGGCATAAAAAGTCATAAAGATGTCACAGTATATTAAGTCATGAATACGTCAAAGTATAGTTAGGCATAAAAAGTTGTAAAAACAATATCGTATAGTAAGGCATAAATAGTCACAAAAACATCATAATATTGTTTGGCATAAAAATGTCATAATTTATTAAGGCATAAAAAGTCATAAAAACCACATAGTATAGTGAGGCATAAAAGGTCATAACATAGTAAGGCATAAAAAATAACAGTATAGTAATGCATAAATAGTCATAGTAAAGTCAGGAATCAATAAGTCATAGTACAGTAAGACATAAAAAGTCGTAAAAACAATATCGTATAGTGAGGCATAAATAGTCACAAAAACATCATAATATTGTATGGCTTAAAAATGTCATAATTTATTAAGGCATAAAAAGTAAAAAAAACCCACATAGTATAGTGAGGCATAAAAAGTCATAAAAACATCATAGTATAGTAAGGCATAAAAAGCCATAAAAACATCACAGTATAGTAAGACATAAAAAGTCATAAAATCAACATTGTATAGTAAGGCATCAAAAGGTAATAGTATAATAAGGCATAAAAACTCACAGTATACAATGTCATAAAAAGTCATAGTATAGTAAAGCATAAAAACTCAAAGTATACGAAGTCATAAAAAGTCCTAGTATAGGAAGTCATAAAAAGTCATGCTATTGTAAGGCATAAAAAGTCATAGTTTAATAAGGCATTAAAAGTCATAAAAACAATATTGTATTGTAACGCATAAATGGTCACAAAAACATCATAGTATTGTAAGGCATAAAAATGTCTTAGTTTAATAAGGCATAAAAAGTCATAAAAATGTCATAGTATATTAAGTCATGAATACGTCATAGTATAGTAAGGCATGAAAAAGTCATAGTATAGTAAGGCATAAAAAGTCATAGTATAGTAAGGCATCAAAAAGTCATAGTATAGGAAATCATAAAAAGTAATGCTATTATAAGGCAGAAAAGTCATAGTATAGTAAGACATAAAAAGTCATAAAAATGTCATAGCATATTAATTCATGAATACGTCATAGTATAGTAAGGCATAAAAAGGCATAGTATAGTTAGACAGAAAATGTCATAGTATAGGAAGTCATATAATGTCATAATATAGTAAGGCATTTAAACATCATAAAAACCTCATAGTATAGTAAGGCATAAAAAGTCCTAGTATAGGAAGTCATAAAAAGTCATGCTATTGTGAGTCATGAAAAGTCATAGTATAGTAAGGCATAAAAAGTCATTGTATAGGAAGTCATAAATAGTCTTAGTATAGAAGGCCCTCAAAATCATGCTATTGTTAGGTATAAAAAGTCATAAAAACATCACAGTACAGTTAGTTATAAAAAGTCATAAAATCAACATAGTATAGTAAGGTATCAAAAGGTAATGGTATAGTAAGGCATAAAAACTCACAGTATACAATGTCATAAAAAGTCATAGTATAGTAAAGCATAAAAACTCAAAGTATACGAAGTCATAAAAAGTCCTAGTATAGGAAGTCATAAAAAGTCATGCTATTGTAAGGCATAAAAAGTCATAGTATAGTAAGGCATGAAAAGTCATAAAAACTTCATAGTAAAGTAAAGCATTAAAAAGTCATAGTATAATAAGGCATTAAAATTCATAAAAACAATATCGTATAGTAAGGCATAAATGGTCACAAGGACATAATAGTATTGTAAGGCATAAAAATGGCTTAGTTTAATAAGGCATAAAAAGTCATAAAAATGTCATAGTATATTAAGTCATGAATACGTCATAGTATAGTAAGGCATCAAAAAGTCATAGTATAGGAAATCATAAAAATTAATGCTATTATAAGGCATAAAAGTCCTAGTATAGTAAGGCATAAAAAGTCATAGTATAGGAAGTCACAAAAAGTAATGCTATTGTAAGGCATAAAAAGTCATAGTATAGAAAGTCATAAAAAGTCATAGTATAGTAAGGCATAAAAACATCATAGTATAGTAAGGCATAAAAAAGTCATACTATAATAGTAAATCGTAAGTAAGCCGGAATCTTGCAGAGAACCCACATAGGTACAGAGAGAACGTGCAAACTCCACACATAAACGATCCCAGGCCTGATGTTCAAACTCAGAACATTCTCACCGTGAAGTGACAGTTCTAACCACTTTAAAACAATGTATAGTAAGGCATTAAAATGTCATAGTATATTAAGGCAAAAAAGTCATAGTCTGGTAAGGCATAAAAAGTCATAGTATAGGAAGTCATAAAAAGTAATGCTATTGTAAGGCATAAAAGTCATAGTACAGTAAGGCATAAAAATGTCATTATATAGTAAGGCATTAGAGTTGCCAATTAACCTGATGTGCATGTCTTTGGACTGTGTGAGCAAGCTGGACTACTCGAAGAGAACCCATGCAGGCACACTGAGAACATTTAAACTCCACACAGATCGGCCCCAGGCCTGGGGTTTGATCCTAGAGCCTTCTCACTGTGAGGCAACACTTCCTATCACTGAATCACCCTGCCGCACCATAAATTAGTTATATTACAGTAAGGCATAAAAAGGTCACAGTATAATAACGCATAAAAAAGTGAGAGTATTCATGGAGACATATTCATGGGATTTTTTCGACAAAAGTTGAACTCATATTTTGATATATCCATCATTTTATGTTTTCTCCTGCTAACAGCCTGACTGCTAGCCTACAGATGACAGAAGCCAGGGTTAGCTTGCTAGTTACTGCTAGCTAACATGGTTAAATAACATCAGTTGACAATTTTCTGGAGATGTTAGGTACCACCATATTCTCAGATGACGTAAGCCTTCACATAGCCTGGGCCCTTTCAGTCAATCAAATGCTAGCATGCCTAAATCAGTTGTCTTGGAGACGTAGCCTCTGGGAGGGCACATTGGAGTGATCTAATATGACTTCACTTCAAACTTAGTGCAAACGAGTTCACTCAAATATTGGTAGGTACAATTCTAGTTTCTCCATATGCAAACCTACACCTTTGATATAATATTCAAGCAATTTTCTTCACTTCTTCTGAAAAATTACATATAATTCTGATTCTGAAGTGTTACATGTGATGTTTCAGTATGTCCATGCTTTTTTTGGATTACATTCATTTAGCAATTTTCTGAAATTACTGTAAGGAATAACGCTACTTGCCGATAAGACATTTTCTCAATGTCATTCCTACTGCGAGTTATAACCTGACAATCGAATATTCCCCAAACTAAACAGAGATAGCCTGAGGAGACGGATAATGAAGCAGAATAAGGTAGGAGATAAATGAATGACGTTAGGGAGAGGGGGATTTGAGAGGAGGATGAATGTGGAGGAAGTCATCTGCTTTATTTGGGCTACATATCTCTGGAATTATATTAAACCCTGTGTGCTTTACAATAAGCTTCCATATACCCAATGAAGTAGCTGTAAAAGTTGAGCTCACAGGGTTGTGGATGGCAGAAAAATCAGGGAGCTGTCAGTACTGACTGTGGACTGTATGCCCCAGCTTCTCCTCTCCCCAAGGTTCTGTGTGCCACTCTCCATTCACTGGTGGCTCACCACAATAGGACCCCAGAGAGGAAGCAGCTTTAAAAACCACTGTATACCAATTTTCCCCACCTCAACCAGGGGCAAGATATTATACTCTTATTTGAAGTGAAGAAATAAAGCATCCATTACTTCCTTGTCCAGAGACGTGAGAGTATTGGATGAAGGATGCACGGGTCTTATTATGTTGTTAAAATGTTTGAAGTGCTAATGTAATGTTGTTGGGTTTTTTTATTTTGTTTTTGCATTTACAACTGTTATCCTTCATTTCCCATCCCCCCTCCTACTGACAATCCAAACTACGCATGCCCACAGTTGATAAGATGCCCATGTAGGGGGATGCCTGGTATCTGGTACTGAACCGACAGCATGCCTGTCTCACTGGCTTTACACTGGGCCAACAGTGAGTTGATCCAGCTATAGTTGTGAGCCAACCATGGCAATGAAAACCTTCAGCTTTGGGCACTGCATGTGGAATAAAGCCTGCATGTTGCTTGCCAGTGAAGGCTTGCTCAGAGTAAAGTGCTGGCTCCTAGCCATCAGTCATCCGACAAGGGTTTTACTTGCCCTTACATTATATCCAACTCTGACCTGATGTCAAAGCTACAGGAGCTCAAATCTCTGCATACATTACACCTGGCCTGGCAGAGTCATATAAAACACATGGGTCCTCTGGGCTCAGGGGATATAATTTTACCAGTATTTATGCCAGCTAGCAATACAAAGTTATGTATTTCTACTGTTTCGCAATTCTGCCTGAGCATTAAGCAGAGAGAGAGAAATATATCTTAGCAAACAACAAAACACAAACAAAAAATGTAAAGTTGCAGACTTTCATGCAAGTCATATATTTCAGACATTGTTAGCCACATAAACTGGACTGCCACTGCTGTTGACAGACTGTGTTTTGGCATTTTTCTACAGTGCAATTTCTTTTTGATGTATCCTTGAGGAGAATCTATAAAGAGCCATTTTTAACACATCACATCACAACACGCAGCATGCATTTCTGCCTCAACACAACACATTATACTTTAAGCATGTGTGAAAAATTATAAAACAATGAGTGTACTCCTGCATCATAAGCATAGATGCTGGTAAAAAATGACTCATTCTTTGTTGAGTTTTGTGTACAACAAAGCTGGGTGCTGGCTGTGGCAGTGTTTGGTAGTACAGCCTTGCTAACTGGGCCTGATGCAGGAGACTTATTTCCACATCAGTGAATGGTACAGGCTGAATCTCAGTGGGCTCGGTGACCCACTTTTTAGCTCTCCAAGTATGTGCAAGCGTTGTGCGCAGCACATCACACAGCACTCGGCCGTTATCTAGATTCACTCACAAGTCGCTGCCAGCTTCTTGTGGCAAAAGGCGGTGACGACAGCGAGGCATGCCAGCCATTAACACCATATCCCAGAGCATCAAGAATGTCATTGAAAATAATTTGTTGTACATTTTACATAGGCTGTCACTGCAGTTTAACCATCACAGCTCTGGTGAGGAAATGTTGTTAGTGTTGCAGACTTGGCCGAATGATAGCCAAGTTTGTCAAGTGTATCAATCAACAGTTCGCTTAAAAATCAAGCAGATTTTGTGTAGGCCTACTAACATTGAAATGATCTTTCTTTAACATAGGTCTAATGTAACACAAAATCCACAGTCCTCCTTGTGTAAAAATATATTCTAAGGCCTAGAAGGAGCAAATACAAGTTAGACAAATCAATTGGGTATAATCCAAAGTTAAAATTTTTTTGGCACAAAATAAAGCCTTTGTTTACTTTCTCTGCAACCAAGCTCAGTGAGGACACACCGTTGAAACGCAAAGAGGGAAGTGAATAGTCTGTAATTTTGGAAGAAACCTAGTTGGTTGATTTAACTCAGACTGCTGAAACCTTATATTATTTGCAGCTTACTTTTACAATGCATGAGGGCTGTGGATTTTGTTTCCCATCTTTGACACTAGAATCCCATCAGGAATTTATCTTTATTATCTAATATTTAGCCTATTCAAATCCTGCTTAGATTTAGCTTAGATTTGGTATGTGTGTTGCTGCCTATAAGACAGTGCTGCCATATTGGAAATCAGGCCCCTAAGATGCAAACACTTCTGTCTGACTGTCAATGTGGTAAAGTTTTACTTTTATATTTTGAACTAAATATAAATTTTATTCAAAATGAACCATCATTTAATACAATTATCTTTCCCCAACTCAAGCAATTTTATTTGCTGAACTTTAACCAGACCTTAATCAGTGGTATTAAGTTTTTACAACAGGTAATACCTTGTGTGCAACATTTTGTAAATAACATTGGAATTGTTATTGTGTGTTTATTGTTTAACAGATAGGTACAGAAAAGGATTAAGGGCACATGTGAAAAATTTATTTGGAAAAATAAAATTAATTCTTTGATTTCTTTTGTTTATAAAGAAATTATTTTCATGTGGCAAAGGATTATTCTTCCATAGATTGGCAAAAAGAGGAGTGGCTGGAAATACTTTGATATATATTAGATATTATATGTTAGAATTACTAAATAATGAATAAAGTGAGTCTGATAATCCAACTAATAAATCGAGAAATCTCTGTCTGCCTGTCTGTCTGCCTTTTCATTTTCTCTACTGTGCACTGTCGACTGTGAAGTTTTTTTTGGATGAGTGGTTGCCAAGACCCTAACCTTAACATAACCTAACATACCCTAACATACCCTGATCCTAACTGTAACCCTAACATAAACTAAACAAAATGGAACATAGAAGAAAGGAAAATTATGATGTCACATAAACTGTGATGTCATCAGTGACAAGATTCTACAGAAGAGTTCTACAGAGGTAGTTTACTCGACTGAAGCTCAGTTCAAATCACAGTCGAGCAGTCTACAGTAGGAAAGAGAACATCAGACAGAGAGACTTCAAAATGGGTTTCCAGAGTTTGTTTCCATGTGAATTCAAGAGCATAATAGAGTGTATCACCAGAGCAACACTCTTCTTGCAACCTACCGATGTACCTGAATTTTTATTACAGTATTTGTCGGAGATGATCAGCTTCAGAAAATCTCACCCTGAAGCTGATCCCAGATATGTTACATTCCTCTACCAAGAGCTGTGGGGTAAGCTACCTTTTAAAGTGAAACTTTATAATAGTTAGTGATGTCCTGAAGTGATTTAATCAAGGCTAAGGTTAATGTATTGGATCAGTCAAGTAATGTTACGTACAGAAAGATACAGTCAAAGAAATATTTCATGAAGAGCGCCACAGTAACCTCTGAAATAGTGAATAAGAACAATATTATTCCAGTATTTATTGAATAAGTGATATTTCTCAGGTGTTGTTTAACTGATGTTTGAGCTAGTTTAGAATCTGGTACGTAAATGTTTATGTCTAAATGTAAATGTCTAAAGAGTTTATGAATTTTAAAGGAAACTTTAAGCAGTCATATTTGCTGTTTTCCATATAAAATTGAGGATACTGTCCACACTAAACATCCAAAATCAAAAGTAAAGTAAACCCTCTTGACTGTCAAACATATCAAAAAGTCATTATAAATTTGAATCCAAGTCTAAATAAGTCTAAGTTTTGGCACAAACTCAAAGGTTTGAGGACTGAAGGCAAAACTGGGACATCACTAAAAATAATAAAACGTCAATGAAATTTTTCACTCATGATACATTTTTTAGAAAGAATGTATTGTGTACTGATGTTGTGTCTTTGCCTTTTCCAGAGAAAGAATTCCAGAGAAAGGTAATGACTCCAATCATCACTGCAGAGACAGCATCACCCCTACTCCCATCTCAGGCTGAGATAAAGGAGGCTGTAAAGATGCTGTACACAGATTTGGCATCTTCTACTCCACAAAAGGATCAGAGTCCAGAGAAGAGAGTGGGAATAAATGCACAATGTCAAAAAGACAAGAAGCCAGCTGCAACACCCATAAATCCAACACCACCTCCTTTTGTTGGACGACGCATACCATCATCTTTCCTTGAGGTTATAGGAGAAAGGAAGCCTGTACCACATCCTTCAGATGTCAGCATAAAGAGACGTCAAGTATCTACAGTGAGATGTCCTACTCTGCCACTGAGCAAAGAAACCACACATGATGTCAGGAAAATGCCAGAAATACGCCAGTGCATCCTGCCACCAATTCAGAAAAAATTTTGTACACCTACAGATGTTCCTGCATCAAAATCCAGAGCACCTTGTACGCCGTCTAAACTCCCCGGTATAACAGTGCCAATAGTTATGCACAGGTTTGTTCTCCCTGGTGTCCCACAGATTAAAACCAGAGGTGGCCAGGTATCTGACGTTCAGGGTAAAGACATACCTCCTCAACCCAGGAAAAAGACGGTGGTGTCAGAAAAAAGCAGCAGTGGGTCTCAAGCACGCAGAACAAAGGGACCAGAAAAGATAAAGACGACACCTACAACACCCAGTGTACCTCAGAAAGAAAGCACTAAAGAAACAGAAACACCAATGGTCCAGGAGTCAGAAGACAAGAAGATTCAGAGGGACCTATCACCAGAGAGGGGCAGAGGACGACATTTGTTGTGGACAGAGAAAGAAAGAGTCAAGCCGGGGATAGAAAGGCCAATTGAGGGCAATAGAGCCACAGCAGAGGGCACAACTGATTTGAATCTGGCACATGTTAATACTTCTACTTACACTTCCCCTCATTTGGCGCATGTCGGCCATATCATAAAATACAGACGTATGCAGGTCAAATCGCAAAGTATTCAAAACTTCCTCTCTGTTAGTTCACACTACAGTAGTTGAGCTACATTTTGCCATGATCAATTTGTGAGTCTGTGGCCCTGTTCCGACATGGTAGTAACATTGAGTCCTCTGTCACAGTCTCATTAGTCCCGCCACAGTTTCATAATGAACAGAAAACATTTTACTATTTCAAATTTCACTGTAGAGCTGTCCACAGCACAATAATTCCCTCAACCCCTTCATGCACCGCTCGCTCTGTTGCTCACTCTCTCTCTCTCTCTCTCTTACTCTCTCTCTCTCCCTCACATACACACTCACTCTCTCTCTCTCACACACACAGTCACTCACTCTCTCTCTCACACACTCACTCACTCTCTCTCACTCTCTCTCTCTCACACACATACTCACTCACTCTCTCTCACACACACACACTCACTCTCTCTCTCTCTCTCTTTCACACACACTCACTCACTCTCTTTCTCTCACACACACTCACTCTCACTCTCTCTCTCTCTTTCACACACACTCACTCACTCTCTTTCTCTCACACACACACTCCCTCACTCTCTCTCTCACACTCTCTTACTCTCTCTCTCTCTCACAGTCACTTACTCTCTCTCTCACACTCTCTTACTCTCTCTCTATCTCTCTCACTCTCTCTCACTCACACACACTCACTCACTCACTCTCTCTCTCTCACACACTCACTTACTCTCACTCTCTCTCTCATACACACTCACTCTCTCTCTCTCTCATACACACTCACTCTCTCTTTTGCTCTTTCACACACACACTCACTCACTCTCTCTCTCTCACATTCACTCACTCACTCACTCTCTCTCTCTCTCTCATACACAGTCACTCACTCACTCACTCTCTCACACACTCACTCACTCACTCTCTTACTCTCTCTCTCTCTCTCACAGTCACTTACTCTCTCTGTCACACTCTCTTACTCTCTCTCTCTCTCACAGTCACTTACTCTCTCTCTCACACTCTCTTACTCTCTCTCTCTCTCTCACAGTCACTTACTCTCTCTCTCACACTCTTACTCTCTCTCTATCTCTCTCACTCTCTCTCTCTCACACACTCACTTACTCTCACTCTCTCACACACACTCACTCTCTCTCTCACTCACTCTCACACTCACTCTCTCTCTCTCTCATACACACTCACTCTCTCTTTCGCTCTTTCACACACACACTCACTCACTCTCTCTCTCTCACACACACTCACTCACTCTCTCTCGCTCTTTCACACTCACTCGCTCTCTCTCTCTCACACACACTCACTCACTCTCTCTCTCACACTCACTCTCTCTCTCTCTCACACACACACTCACTCACTCACTCTCTCTCTCACATACACACATACACACAAGCACATTGACAACAGTACCTGTTTATTTGCATATAAAGCGGGGAAGTGAAATCCGATCACAAGTGGTCAATCAAGATGCATTTTAAAGCCAGGTGTTAACTGACATACTTAGAGCTGACCACTTGTGATCGGATCACAAAGACGCATGTTAATACCAGGTCTGAACAGGGCCTACAAAAACTCACAAGACTCACAAGGTGAAAACATTACCAGGCTTACTGTCACAGTTGATAATATGTCCTTTCATTTGAGAAATTGTAAAATAATTAAAACATTTGACAAATATCCACTCTTGTGATATTTCATTCACACTAAATATATTCTCAGAAAAATGGGGCTCTGTGCTCTAGCTTTGCCTTCATTCACATAGCTCCTCTATTCACACCATATTGTCCATTTTACTTAATGTTAATAAACCTATAATAATAAACTTTATTTGTATGGCACCTTTAATACAAGAAATGCAAGACAATACTCCAGAAATATCTTTAAATGCAAACATAGTACAGGAAACCTGACATGCTAAGAAACAGGGGGCTCTGGGCCCTAACTTAGGCCAGGAACACACTGGATGCAACATAGTTTCGCTATAGTTGTCTTTGTCTAGACTGAATCTGAATATGACTCAGACATGAAAAAATACAAATACATTTTTAATCATTTTAGTAGCTGCGTGTGGAGACTGTGACATTTTACTGTGATGTTTTCTGTCAAAAATAAATAAGAAATTAATTTATGATAAAAAAAAATCCAACATTCCAGTAACCTGCCAACTCTATTCAGAGAGGCAGAGCTGCAGCAGCAGCAATGCAGCAGAGATGCGGCCAAGTGCCATCACTTCTATGTTAGAGCTGTGCTCAGTGCATTGATTCTCTCAGCCATTCCTGTCCCCTCGGGTCGCAACGAGCGTGCCAGGACTGGGTTCACAGGCCAGTCACAAATTTGAAATCAGCTCACCACAATGGAATCTAATGCTGTGTGAAACAACACTCCACCATTATAACAGCGATGTGCCAGGGTGCACACACACCTAGCTTGAATGAGAGATGATACTCTGATTGGTTTATTGCATGTTACACCCAATACACTCCCATGATTCATTTGATTAATTAATTAAGAGGCTGAGTACAACCCTTATTAACCAGGCACCTGGCACGGTGACCATTAAAGTAGCAAAAGTGGATACGCCCTACAGACACTTGCAGCATGCGCTTTAGACCATGTGCTTTGGACTGGTCAGATGGTGTGAGGAAGCCTACCTTATTCTTAATGTGAACACGACTACAGAACTTATTGTGGATTTTAGAAAGAAAAAAGCAGTGGTTGAAGCGATCCCCTCGTACCAAAGAACACTACTATCATACTGAAGTAGGCCAGTCTACATTATTTTTCTTCAGGAAGCTCAGTTCTTTTGAAGTAAGCAGGCCTCTTTTACATTTTTTTTTCTTTTTTATTCTTTCTTTTCTATGTTGTTGTCTGTTTGTGTGGCAGCATTACAGCTGAGGATAGCAACAGAATCAATTAGTTGATCAAGAAGGCAGGATCTATTATTGGCCTGACCCCCGGTTTCTCTGGAGACTGTCACAGAGCAGAGAACCAGAGGGAAGCTTAGGAGTGTCCTGTCATGGGACGACCATCCCATGCACAGTATCTTCATAAAGAGCAGCATGAGCAAGATGCTCCTATTGCCAAAATGCTCCACTGAAGGTTCAGGAACTCCTGTAGCAATTAGGCTCTTAAATAAGCAATGTTGATACAAATGTCTTTTCATTCACTGTACGCAGCAATTACTTATGCTGCTATTGTCTGTATACTGTTTACATTGGCAAGTTTGCCAGTGTAAACAGTATACAGACAATAGCATTGGCATTGGCATTTATGACTTTTTGTTTTATCTAATTATTGGCTTTATACTTGGCTCTTACTGATCCTCTTTCTGTTTTTGCAAGGAACTACAGTAAGTACAGATGGATGACAAACTAAAGGAACTATTTGTAAGTTTTGCTATTGCTACATAGCCAATTTTAGCATTAACAGCTGTTTACTTACCAATCTAGAAGACATGTTGCAAGTTCACCATCAAACTTAATTCCTTTACTCGCCAAGAGCTGTCTCCAGCGATGGAAAGCAACAGCAACATTAACTCTTGACTCTATCATGTCTTTTCCCCTTTTTCCTTGTCAAGTGACAATCACCCCCACTCGCATTTGAACCATGTTCAGCTGCAGAGAAAATGAACAAATAGCCCCTTTAAAGGAAATGCCTGAATAAGGAGTGGAGAAAAAGGATTACAGTGCCCCCATCCACGGGCTACAAGGAGTCACTGAATGGTCTGATGAGTATGAAAATGATATGAATTATATATTATGTCCGTCATGGTCTCCAGATCTCACTCCAATTAAACACCTATGGGAGATTTTGGACCAATGACTCCACCACCATCATCAAAACACCAAATGAGGGAACATCTTTCAGAAGAATAGTGTTCATCCCTCCAGTAGAGTTCAGACACATTGAAGCTGTTCTCACTGCTCATGGTGGCCCACTACCTGTCTAAGACATTATGCTGGTTTTACCTTTCATTTTTCATCCGTCTGCACTTCCCTTCAATGACTCTGCTTGGTGTCACTGAGTTTGTGAATATTTATTTTCTGATGTATTGTAAATGTCTCTGTCTATAGTGTCATACCAGATTCCCCTCTGGGGATTAATAAAGGTCATCCTATCCTATCCTATCCTATCCTATCCTTCTCATGATTTATTTTGTAGTTTTATGATTTATCTCACACAGATCTCTCCCTACTAGTTAAAAGATTTCCAATTTCTTAAAGCCTCATGGTCCAGCCACACAGGTGTTTTCACTTCATGTACCTTGCCTGATTAGATTTCTTCTCAGGGCTGGGTGGACAAACCAGGTTTGACCGACAGCAGTTTATTGACTTATCAATGTGCGTACATTTTTATATGCATTTTTTTCAATACATTTTTAATATTATACAGCCATTACCTTCAAATGAAAAGTCAAACTCTTTGCCTAAATGGAAACTCTAGAAGTACAGCTAAACAGCACTGTCAGTGCCATTGGAACACAAGCACAGCTCATTTTTTCAAAATTATATGTTGAGTCTTGAAAAAAATGAGCCGTGGAGGGACCAGCAGAATGTAGCTAATAAAAAATATAAAACTTTTTTTTTATTTGTTTTTTTATATGCTTGTGTTTTTTGTGGGCCCCATACTTGTGATTATGATGCACTTATCATTTTATTCAAAAATCTTTGGCGAAGCATACACAACAATTCAACATTATTATTTCATATGAGTGTCTGAAGTGCCTCCTTGCCTGCAGCCACGACACAAATAACTTGGAATAAGTGTAAGACCTATAGGTTATATCTGGCTGTCTTTTGATCAGAACAGCTGACAGCTCCAACTCCTGCTGTCTCAGGGGTTTGCATTTTTATCTGGGCCTCTCCATACACAGACAAACATACACACATCCTTTCACATACACACAACAGAAAGAGTAGTAAAATATTTTTTGCACTGGTAAAAGCACTGTTAGTTTGCTTAGATTTTAATCAGCCACTGTTAATGTGCTCCAGAGGACTATTTAAGAGAGAAAATAGTTCAATTAACAGTCAAGTACTAACACGGTAAAACTGTCAATGTCAATTTAAGTGTTATCAATGGCCAGTTGCTACTCTTAGTTTAAAACACACTACTGAGCCTTTTTTGCTCTTGTTTTCTCCCACTCAGGAATATCTAGTCCCCACTGCAGCACCTTTTTGCTAACTCTACGTTTTGCAAGATGCTTTCTCCATGACACAGGAGGGACAATATAGTACACGACATGTGTGGTGACAAGAATGAGAATCCCATACTGGCTTCCCACCTGCAAAACACATAACCCTAGTCCAGCATCACTCCCGCAGTCAGTTTATACGCTTATTGATAACAGGCTTAGTTCTCCTTCCGAAAGCAACATCAACATTGTACAGTTATACAGTAAACTTTAAATTTACAGTAGTCTGTTAAAGCTGTACTAAACAAGCAGTGACTCAAGGGTTTCATACAGAACGTTCAAGAGACTTGCTCAAGGGCTGAGCAAGTTATGCATGGCTTGTTTATTGCTTGGCTTGTTTATTCTAGATGCCCGTGAGGTGCTTTTAGGGTCACGTGCCTGTAAAATGTGTTTGGAATTGCAGCGTTATCTGCCCCATTATTATTATAGCCATATTATTCACACATGGGGCTAAAATGTGTGGGAATAGCAGGAATAATGGAGGAGGAGTGTCCCGTTACTTGGCAACCTCTGCGTGTCATTGCATCAGTCATTAGGGATAATGGCAGACATGACTGGTATGGTAAAAAAAAAAAAAAAAAAAATTCTTGCCTGTTTTGATGCATGAGATGCAAAGTGCCGCTATGAAAACAGCTCCTTAGTGTGAGCTACAGTGTGCATAACTAATCTGGTTTACACTCATAATGCAAAAGACTGTCAGGGTGAAGGATGATGTCTCCTTGCTGACTAAAGGCTTATCACTCATCGACAGGGTTCATGTGTAGCCACCACCTTGTGAGGCTCTCAAACTGGGAGTGATGAGATGATTTTCATTCTTCACTCTTTCATTCTTCTCTAAGCTTTACAAGTATTTCACTGAGCAGTCATTTCAACAGTAGACCTTGACACCATTTCCGCATGCTTGATAGACAGACAGAGAGACGTACTGTGGAGTATAGTTTTGAGCAAAAATAACTAAAAATGCATGCATGAAAAATGCTTCTGAATATGGAAAATCATTACACACAATCAAGTGGTGGCATGTGGAATTCAGGGCACTAAAAATAATGAGCAGATGCTCTGCACCCCTTCCGTACCACTTGCCTGGCAAGATCCACCATTGTGTGGAAAGATACACAAAACAAGAGGTTAATTACATTCTGGAGATGCATTGTCTTTTCTTCATCAGTCTGCAACTCTCTGATGAATTTTAGATATGAGCAATCTTAGGAAACCTTGCAGAAGTTATTTCAATTTCATTGTTTCACTTCTAATTCAGAAGCTATAATAGGCTGTTTGCTGTTTGGTTAACTTGGGAGCATCTGCAAAGCATAACAATTAAAACTAGAAAATTCCAGGGAAATTTTGAGTGCCACGGGGGCTACTGCTGGGATGAGTACATGATTTATTTCCAGTGTTCAAAAGTCACCCTGATCATATTCTGGTTTTGA
>NW_019525027.1:668979-669460 GCF_002814215.2 Seriola lalandi dorsalis
AATATGTAAAAAAAGAAACTTTCTTGCAGAAATCCATACCTTCAGCTGTAACACAGCCAAAATGATCAGCAAATCAAAAAAGAAAAGTGAAGAAAATGTCCAAAAAAGGACAGAGGGACCCCTGAGGGTTAATAAATCCCATGAACCGCCATTTAAATTACCACTATTATGTTTCTTTCTGTGCTAAATTTAACATTACTGGGGAGGAGAGCAACGCGACGAGAAGTGACTAGAAGTGACTAGAAGCTACTAGCCCTCTCTCGCTGTGAGAGAGGGCTAGTAGCTTCTCCTCTCCTCTGTCTCAGCGGAGACCGTCACAACTTCATTCACTCTTTTAACAAAACAAAAAAAAAAGCAACAAAGGAAGCAGTAAATGGACTTACATATTTAAGACCTAACTAAATGTAATTTAAGACCTAACATGCGGCTAATGTAAAGCTAGCGGAGCTTGGAGAGTTGGTTATCTGGTTGCTAGGCGCAC
>NW_019525027.1:669566-699376 GCF_002814215.2 Seriola lalandi dorsalis
CAGAAATAATTATTTGTCTCCTTTTTACGGTTTGGCCGTGAGCTCGAGTTAAAAATAAAAATAAAGGTTATTTTTTACTGCTTCACGCACTCTAGCCAACTGACGCTTTCACTCTAACTTTGAAGAAAAAGTGATTTGCACTCCTCCTTTGAGTGCTCACGGTGTGAAAAGTTTACATGTTATGTAAAAACAGTTCCTGTCTTTTTGAGAGAGCAGAAGTTTTCCTCCGTTTTATAGTTTGAATCACATTTCTACGTGCAGGTTTGAGAGAGCTGGGTGACTCAGAAAAAAGGTGCAATTTTGTCGAAAAAAGGTGGGTTTCTAAAGAAAATTCCAATGCATTTCTAATGCATTATTTATTCCCAGTTTTTTGGGAATAACTTTGGGAAAAATTGGAATTTTAACACCAAAAGTCATAGCACCCCTTGCGGGATCAAGACGCACGTTTTGATGTATATATTACCGGGGTTTTCTCAAAGCTGCGGGACGAGTTACGCGCCGAAATTTGGCGGAAGAATAATAAACCCGAAACAGAAGATTAATAGATGCCTCGGAGCTGAGCACCCGTGGCACTAATAAAACATAAAACACAGAGGCTGGGTGATTTGAGTCGAGGGGCCCCACAGTGTTTCAGCTTTCATCTGCCAACAATCTCACTGAGGCTTAACGCAGGAATGGCCTGGGCTTGACCCTCATTTTGTGTTTATATTGTAAAGCCAAGGTTTGGCTCCCATCCAGCACCCGGGAGAAATACCTTGCACCTTGTTATCAACAAATCTTCCTGGGAAGCAGCATCAGACATTGTTTGGTTGTCTAGTCCAGGTTACAGAGTTAAAAGACACAGACATTTGGCATGCACTGAATCAGAAATATTCAGATCAGAGGTTTTCATACCACTAGCCAAACAAATTGGTTTCATTTTTTTTCTTATTTATCATAAATGCTTGTGCATGAAACATCATATATCCTAAAGCATTAATGCTGGTTGCTGTAGTGGGTAAATAGCATTCTGTGTTTCTGCTTCAAGGAACCAACAGAGAAGATTGAAAGTTTACAGTCTAGTTGAACAACTAAATATACAGTCGAAAGGTGCAATATGTGCTCCACGGAGTGTTGTTGGCAATTTGGACACTGTTGTATGTACATAAATCACTGCCTCTGCTGATTTTCACCGCAGATGTATTGGTTTCACCCCTGACATAACCACTAAACAAGACCGGGCATATCTCTAAAGGCTGCTGCAAAACACTGCACACCATTGACACGAAACATCATTCAACCAGAAACTGCTAAAAACCGCTAAAAGCACCATGAGTAATATGTGTCAGTGGTAGGTACTGCAATTATAGAATAGCTTATTAAATTGACTTCCAAATAATATAATGGCTGGACCTGCCCTGTGCGGTGATTCCTGCTCAAGGTAGGGTGAACAAAGTTATATAAAGTATTTGAGAACTCTATTTGACTTCAGTCGGCACAATAAGGACACAATTACATATTGAAAGGCTCTAATTTTTTTGTTTTGTCTCTTTACAAGCATGCCATCTCAGACTGATTTTTCAGGCGAGGACATTAACAGAATATCATTGTCCGAGAGAGAAGGCTCTGAAACCACTCCGAACCAAACAGATGACTTGTGCCATGAGGCCACGAGGACACTAGCCCAGCCCAAGCGTGCTCAGCTGATTTATGGTTTCAGCACTCTGCCTGAGCTGAGATGATTATGCAGGCAGCTCCCTGGGCCCCAAGCAGCACCATAAAGGTCATTAGAGTTTCTCCACCACTCCACACCCTGCCATATGGAGAGACCACGGACAGATGAGTTTTTAACTGCAGCATTGTAGATCCAATCCTTCAACGGGGGTTGGGTACACTTCTTTGTAGCCGCTCAGTACAATTCAATACAGCAACAACACTTTCACATTCTCTTATACAAGTTTCTAATCTCAGCCTGAGCTTGGCCTTTTCACAGCATAGCCACTATCAGCTCATCTTTGTGGTTCCCACCAAGAATCTGGGCAGCTCTTGCCAAAGAACTGTGTGCAAGGTCTCTGGGGAGAGAGAGAAATCGATACAGGATTGACTCTCCCTCCTTCTCCCTAATCCAACCAGGTTCAGTCATGTAAAGTAATTTTCTTTGCCATGCAGCTGTTTATTGGGAATACAGCTTATTGTTGGACAGCCTGGACCAATAATTCGTGGGTAAGAAAAGATCACCAAAGGAATTCTCAATAGCTTGTTAAAGGAATCTTCATTTGGAAGACAAATGACCTTACGCTAAAAGGCAATGAATCTCTATCTGAGCAACCTCTGTGACCTGTCCTGAACTATTTGGTGAACCTAACATGCAATCACATCTGTGCACAGACTGGAGCAGAAATAGGGCTTTGAGTTAAGACTGGTTTTTGCTATTGTTATCAAGTTATGATAAATCAAAAATGACTGCCATTTTTTTCTGCTTTTGGTTATCTCTTATATTAAATAAATAATTTCATTAAAGGTATTTTCTTAAGGGTATTTTTCTTAAAGGTATTTCTAGTTGGCTGCTCAGTTGTTAGCACTATTGCCTTGCAATTTAAAGGCTGTCTTTGGTTTAATCTGTGTGAAGCTTGAACGTTGACCCTTTGCTTATATGTTCTCAATCTTCCTGTTTCCCCCTACAGTCCAAAAACATGTCGGTCAGGTGGACATGAGACTCTAAATCACCCATCAGCGTCAATATCAATGTATCTGTGTGTTTATGTCTTGGCTCTGATGGGTGATTTTGCATGTACACCTTCCATCTAGTGCTTCAAACAATTGTGGAAATATGTGGAGAATGGAAAATGAAAGGACGCACCACCGTAGGCATATTATTTTTGGTTCAGTATACTTTGCATTGTCTGATCAATTTATTTCCAATAAACATGGGGGATAATCAATAGCTAGACGGTCATCAGTGAGATTTACTCTGACAGCGGCTCTTCTGAAAGCACAACAATAGAAGTGTGAGATATTACAGCTGTCCTCCCTCAGTGTAACCCTGTTCAACTAATCATGGCCTCATCTGAAAGCATTTTATTACTGCACAGCAGTAGCAGCCCCGGCTGAATAAAACCAATATCTCTAACGACCTTCTAATGTGCCATCGTTTCACCAGCTGAAGTAAACAAACTATCAGGCATGTCATCACTAAAATTTCAATGTAACATTTCCTGGTGGGTGAGCTGTACTTTGCTCTTTTCTGCAATGAGCTAAGTAGACTTTTCTGAAGGACTCTGAGGGCGGTTTGTCTGATTTGTATTTCTTTAGATGCTTTAACACTGATGGTGAGGGTGGCCTGCTCTCTATTGATAGACTTGATGGTTTTACTTTTCACAGTTAAACCGACAGGGTAAGTTAACAAATTGGCAAGTGCAGTAAGGACTGGACCAGGGTAAAGCTCCCTGCCTGCCTTTTATTGATTTTAATTGATTTGCAGACAATTAAGGTTATATTAGTAGCAAGGACCCTAGTTACTGGATCTAGCAACATCAGAGGCTTTTTAACAAATCTAAATGTATCATTGCTTTCACCAACTAAAGCTGAGAATTTAAGCGTATATTTATTATTACAGTCACACTAAGACTGGTCTGTGTCATGTCCTTGCTGCCATTAACCACAGTTTTATTCAATTCTTAGGTTCCCAGATCAAATTTTAATTTACACCATATACATTCAAAGCACAGACAGTGTGCTCAAATTCATTATACGCACAATCTTTTTTTTAAGCATTTGTTTTCTGTAGCACTGGACCAGAGACTACATTTTGGGAAAGTCACTCCCTATTATGTAATCAAAACATAATTTTTATTAGTGATAAACAATTTAAAATACTTATGACGGATTCTCAGTCATCAGCAATGACTTAGCAGTTACACAGGAAAAATCAAAAAACTGAAATGAAAAGATAACATGAAAAAGAAGCTGTGTCACAATTCAGGGGAAGGATGCAGTCCTCGAAGTCGTGCCCTTCCTAGCTGTTGTAGACCGTGAACCCACCAAGAATGTTGCAGCCTTTGTTGCCCAGTAATTGAAAGGCTGCATTTCTCGGCCGCATTTGAAGGAGTCTTTGAAATGGGACAGCACAGTCAGGCCACTGTGATGCAAACGGTCTTCTGAATTGGGACACAGCTTAAGTCTACCAAAGCACATTACTACATTTTCATTTTAAAACAGCATTTTAACAAAACACCAATCTAACATCTGTCCAAACTAGCACACCTGAAAAAAGCAAGGGTGAAAAGTAAGATCAGAGACTTCTTTGCTTGGGTTGATGCTGAGGTGGAACTGTTACTGAAAATAACACGAGTATAAGGCGGAAATAATAGATTGGGAGTCATCACCAAGCAAATAGGGCAAAATATTAGAGCAGTACTGGGCGCATTATCCATTGATATGCTTTTGACTGGGAAAGTATCTGATGCAGTTTGAGAATTAAGTGAAACGTTGTTGATAGATAACTGATTAATGTAGCTATGTGATTGTCACAAATGAGTAATGTTTTTCAATTGTTACAATCTGGCAACAAAAAGATGGGAGACACATGGGTATATTAAATAACAAACTAATTCATTTACAACAAAATTATCAAAATAAACACAAAACGTAGATGGCAGGAATCTGTAAGGTCAGTTGTGTAGAAACAAAGCAAAAACCCCAAAGAAACCCCACACTGCAGAGGTGTGTGTAGTGTGCTGCTGATTAAGGTCTCTATTTGGTCTGCAGCCCTGAAGACAACCACAGCCACAGCAGGAAACCAAGCAGAGGGGGCGTCGCACAATTTATATATATTTTCATGTTTATTACTTTTGTCATACTTTTTTCATTTTCATGTTTATTGTTATAGTAGTAGACAGACTGTCGCTCATTTCCGTTGTGGCTTAATCTGCATTTGTTTTGTTGTTAGGCATTTGTCTTATTGCTTTTGTATTTGTGTTGTGGCTTTTGCATTTGTGTTGATCTGTCTGGGGTCACAGGGCAACTGAAGGCTATACCAATCAAATATGGGCAGGCAGTTGATTCAAGTTGAAGACGTGGCCATGGGCAAGTAGTCTTGCTCTTCTTTGAGCTCTTCAAGTCCATCTGGGAGGATCTCCTTCGCCCAATACAATTTCTGAGGGTATCAAAACAGGTGACATTGTGGTGGAGGCCATGGAAACAATTACCAGCTCAACTGACGCCAAATGGTTGCCAGTGGGGACAAAGATTCCATGGATGTTGTGTCTGCAGAGAGAATGGAAGGTTGACGCCAGAGAATCTGCGGTTGGTTATAAGAGAGAGAAGTTGAAGAGAAAACCCTCCACAGGTTCCACTGCACAGGAGGATCTGGGCATAAAAAGACGACTCCTCCAACAACTAGAGGCAACAGATAATGAGTTTGTTCAGACAACGGGCTGCTGGCCATCTACAGTGGACTGTCTGAACTCTAACATTGAGCTGCTGGTGCAGCATATTGTGAGTTCAGGAACAACTCATTATATGCCTCCAGGCTCACCACACCCCAAACACCACAGAACCTATTTCTAGATTACATTTTGGCTGCATGTGGCCAGCACAGCAATCCACCTGCTCCAAACAGAGACTATACATATCTGTTGGTATCTTAAAAGCTGTTCTTTCATTGTTGTGTGCTGTGTGCTGATTATTCAATGAATTATGTCATTTTCTTCATTTTCATCAATCGATGGGTCAGTGACAAATAAGCTGATTACCTTTTCCTTATCACATTTTCATTGTGTTCCATTACTTTCATGTGCTATCGTTCTAATGTGAGATTATGTCAAACTAATTGATGGGTGTTTTATTGTGACTTTCTAAATATAGATAATACAACATCTAATCCAGCAAACTCATATTCACTCATATTCCACAATAGTATAACAAATATTGATGCAGATGGATAATATTTTACTTTTTACTCCTGCTGATTTGTCTATCAGCGTCAGTTACTTGTAACTTTTCAGTTTACATTTTTTCATATCCTTCTTGTGCAGTGGCAATCATGTACCTACAGGTTTACCTTGAAAAATTATGTTAAAAATCAAAGTTCAACAACATTATGGGTCAAGAATTTTTGTCAACATATATATCACTTGTTTCGCCTCAGCTTCATCGTTTGCTTTCACATTAACCACCCAGCCCTGTTCCTGGACCCATTTTAGTTTGAAAACTCCAGGGTTACATTGTAGTCTGGATGGACAGAAACAGAGACCTTTGGAAACAATGATGTAGATCACCAGTGGTAAAAGCAACATGAATAACGAAATACAAGTGTTAATCTCCTTGTTGTCTTTGAGCGCAGCTATTATGGAGTTTAACTCAGCATTTTAACGCTACAACTGCCTTTGCTGTTCCCTGTTCATGGTGATTTCTGCAGCTAACCGACTGCAGAGTAGACAATCTGCTCCTTGTTTACACCAGCTGTCATGTATGTGTTTTTAGGTGTGATAGTATGGACAGAAATTGTTTCTGATATGAAGCTAGATCGGTTGTCTGGACGGAGATTGTTTTCGTTATAAAATACCATTTTAAAAAGATAACGTAATAGTGTGGACATACAGTATCTTAGCTTGTGGATTGAGCAATCATGTATCTGCATATTGTTACTCACATAGCCCTTGATTACGTTGTTCCAGTAGACTGCTGTGTTGTCTGTAATATAAGGATGTTTTTTACTAGTGCTGTTTTCTGGTAAATTAAATCCACACAGATTAAAAAAAAATGTGGACCTGTATTTGAAAGGCCATCCTCTACCCTCACTACTCATAAGTCAGAACAAACAGTTCACTCCCTGTTTTTCCATTTATCATCCATTGTGAACTGAACACTCATCTCTGAACATACGCATGTTACTCTCGCCCCACTGGATACCATCACATCTCTCTACCCTCTCTACTAAAACCAATAAACTTATCCCAGCTGTACTCAACTGCTCCATTTAATTTCCTTTGTACATTTAACCTAGAAAGAATCAGCAAACCCTGACTTTTAAATTCCCCCTTCTTCACTACCTGTGATTTTGGTAATTTAGAAATTGAAGGTAATTCTAGTGTGAAGATATGAAACATGACTATAATTATTAGTCTCTACAGCTTAAATTTGAAAAGAGGCAGTTAAGTTGAATGGCAGTATTCCTTAATTAGCTAGAGTCGATTTCTCATTTCTCTGCTCAAGGTGTAGGTAACATGCTAAAACTCCTCATTATGTCAAATGTTCGCTTCTCTGGAGAAGTCAGTTAAGTCGGTTCCTAAAATTGAATTCTGTATGCCTTCCAAAGCAAAAGAACTGCTAAAGGATCAATCAAAGAGAGACTGAAGAATAGAGCTCTTTAGCAAACAGGTCATTCTTAAGCAGAGATGTTAAAACATTCAAATATTGCAAATCCATAATACAAGCAGAGCTTTATCTTTGTATGGTGTCTTGATTCTTGGATAAAAAGTTGGACATTTTAGGGAATACGCTTGCGTTCTTTCCAAGAGTTCAGTGAAAAGACTGATACACTCTCATGTCCTTATGCTAAATGTGAAGCTACTAGCAGCAGCTGACACAAAAGACTTAAAACAGAGGGAAAAAGCTAACCTAGCTAGAGAAGAAAATCCACCTAACAGCCCCTCTACAGCTCACCAAATCAAAGACACTTTTAATCCCATTTGTTGATACAAAAACTCAAGTGTATAGACAACATGTTTAGTTTTACAAGGGAATATGTTTCCCATGTTTCCCATCTTTATGTTAAACTAAGCTAACCGGCTGCTGTCTGTAGCTAGCTTTATAATTCCCATATAGGCATTAGAGTTGTATCAATCTTCTCATTTAACTCTCAGCAAGAAACTAATTAAAAGCATATTTCCAATTCAGAATGTCAATGTATTCCTTTGAGAGATTGCTGTCAGTGGTAACGAAACCAGAGAAAATCATTGACAACACCTGCAACAGATACACTTAAGCTGTTTTTTTCAGTTTTTTTCAGGTCAATCATCCTTCTATAACAGCCCGGTCTTTCTTGGTGTATGGGTATGATTTGTCCGCCCAGTTCCAGCAAGGTGGAGCAAGACAATCCTACAATCACTTCAATGCAATTTTCCTGCCTTCACCTTGGAGACATCACTCACTAGATGATAGCAATAAAAATTTACAATCATGGCAGTTGTCATCTGTATTCACAAGAGATAGTCAGCCAGAGAGTGAATTTGGTGTGGTCTTACCACTTGTTAGCCTCTCTCTGGCTTTCTGAGGCTCTGTGGGTGTTAAGGGATCCTGTCAGAAGTAGAAACAAAGATGAGTGTGCAAAGAGCCAGGCTGCTGGTGATGATGCATCATCCGAGGAGGGAAGCTCCTTAACATGGCCTGTATACTTGCGCCATCTCCTCTCCTTATAGAGATTAATGACCCAGACATCCATTTAAGCCTACGGACGAGCCCAGGCTACAGCAAGCCACAAATCATCAAGTCTTTCAATGCAGGTAAAGTCAACCCATCCTCATTCTTTAGACAATGTAATGTGGATCAAGCCAATGAGTTGTGACCCCTAAATCATAAGGCTGTCTGGCAGGGACACCCTCATGTTGTTTACACAGAATGGCTGTCTAATAGAGGACTCCTTCCATCTGGCCAACATTTATCAAATTAACAGACATTCAGTGCAAAAATATGGATATTTGAAGTATTTCTAAATTCCCAGGTCTAAATGCTTCACCATTCGTCACATCAGGCTTGGCATTTTTTAAAGATCAGTGACATAACAATGTATGTAGTAATGTATCATGTTGCAGTCAGCTTCTTGTAAATTAAATATTTTAGGAAAGTTGAGGCTTAGCAAACTTGTATGAACAGAACCTATAGGTTGATTAACAGTGGCTTATTTAGCAGAGATGTGTGTGGGTTGCATCAAAAGTACAAGTACCCAGCAGGGACACAGGCATATAGAATATAAAATTATTGTAAGTAAAACAAAAAGTTTGGGAAAAGTATAGATTCATTTGCATGGCTTTCTCTCAAGAGTAATCCTATACAAGTGCAATACAAACATTATTAACAGGGAATGGCAATACTGTTAGGGTAGAGGCCTACAGAGGATTATTGGTGGGAAAATTCTGATAGTGTAAAGGCATAAGTAAATAGGTGTGCTGATACCCAGGCACTAAGATGCAGTAGAGGTACTTCCCATTAATACAATACAACTACGGTATTAGGACTGACATTATTTTCAGCTCAAGAGTTGGCCTCAGGCTCCCCAGGGCTGTGGTGCCTGGGAACCTGGGTGTAATCTATTGCATCAGTCTTGGAAATAATATGAATTTCAGTGCACAACATATGGTAAAAGTAAGATCACTATGAGAACTATGGTCAATAATGTACTGTAAGCTATTTACAGTTGGCGGTGCAGTAGTCAGAGTGGCAAAAAGGCCTGGAAATCATAGAAACTTTAATATCGTAAGTATCTGACATAATGTATCACAAGGGGAAGAAGAAAATGTTATGCTTCTATATATCTGGATCTAATAGCCTGAAGATAGTCTGCTGTGGAGTCAGTTATTTGAGCAGCCTAAGTTACCATGGTGACATACCTGATGTTAAAATAAATAATTATTTCATTCAGATCTTAGTTTTCTTAATAATCCTGCTTCATGAGGCAGTCGTGCGAACTGAACCAGAGAGGTGAAAAAATGGAAAGGATAGGAAAAAGAGAAGACTCTCATCACTGTAAACATGGACAAAGAGTAAGCAGATCAAAGTGTTAACCTTGCTGTTTAATTTATACCTATATATTGTACTGTATATATTACATACAGCATTGTACATATGTTTATGCACCATATTAATCTATTTTTTATTTACTTCATCTCTTACTTTGAATTGATCTCTACAGTGAACCAGTATTCTGAATAATAATAATATAATATAATTGCAATCAGATTTTATGACAATCAATAGTTGTCCAGACATTTCACTTAATGTCATGGGAGCGCTAGAGGAAAAGTCTGTACAAAATATTTTACCAAAGATAATGCAACCTACATTATATAATAATGCTGTTTTTTTCCCCTGCTCTAATTTTGACATGTGCAATAGACATGTTGTAGAGTTTAGAATGAATGGCTTGGGATGCTGTAGTGCCACATGTCCATTTAGAGAATCACACACAGTTAAGTAGTTTAGTGGAAAGAAATGAAACCCCTCTCTCTCTGACCATCTGCCACGGGGGTTTGCTCAAAACAGGGGCAGACTGTGGTGACCTAATGTTGAAACTGAGACATAGCCACCTTCCAGCTGGGCAGTGCGTCCCTGCCTGGTTATTGATGGCCGGAGAGGGAGATGTAGCCACAAAGAAGTTGTGCATCTTAAACTGTCACTGCTGATATTTGCAAGTCTGACAACCTGCCTGAATCCCAAATGTCATGCTGCACAAACACACACACAGAGACATACTCATGCATATATAAATATACACTTAACCCTGTAAACTTATATAGACATGCAAAAAAAACAAACATCATATGTCAAATATGAGAAAAAAAAACGACTTGCAAACAGCATGTGTATGACGTGTGAAAGGTGGTGCTGTTCCAGTTATTATGATTAATAGCAAAACTGTCACTGCAATAGCCATGGCTGGATGCCTGCATAAAATTATGTTCCACTCTATAAAGCTATGTCACAATGGTGGTGGATTTGCGAGGCAGCACATGCTAGAAGTCACATCATTTACATTGAACATGTTGGACAGCCCTCATGCTACACAGAATTTTATGTGGCATTACAAACATTATGGGCTGGTCATCCATGACGCTACCTTAGCTTTGACAGAAAATACTAGAGGGGATCTTAATGGTTTGTCAGGGTAAACAACTGCAAATAATTGTCATATAAATAATTTGTCAGGTAAAATAGTCCATAAACCAACTTGGACAGACACAGTCTTAAATTATAAACCACTGTCTGCTTTTTTCCCCCATGTTCAGTTAGAGAGGCATTTAACACTTCACTCCTAAGCTGCTGTGCAGGACACAGAGCCAGCTTTTACCTCTGAGCCAGGCTATAGGTTGGTCAGGGGGCCCAGGATTCAGGCTGAGCAGAGAGTGATCCAACTGAGGCCGTAAGCTGTAATTACACATGAACAGATGGCCTTGCTGGAGGACTCTCCTCCCTCAATCCCTCCCCCTCTCAGACCTGCTACCTGCAGCGCACTGAGCTCTCGCCGCCCTCGAAGCATTGTTGCTCATAGATTATTGTCCAAAGTAAATGGGGGGCTGGCAGGTTGGCTTACAGTTAGTGAGACGGCTGTGTTAGCATGGAGCAATGAGCGCCATCACAGAAACAGCCAAAACATCATGCCCCTCCACGGCTAACCATCTTTGAGCACTATATCAAATAATGTGAGTCCCAGGGCTGTATGTTGTGTTGCTGTGCCTGCGCACATACCACTGAGAGGTTTTAAAATTCCCAGAGGGAGACTCCTCTGAACCAGAAGATGTGTTTGACAGCATTTCATGAGATATTGCATTCTTACCAGGAATAAAATGGAAAACATTTACTTTTTCTAAGATTTGAATGAGAGCTGCATTCACTGACTGCAGCAGCAAGAAAAAAAAGAATGCAGTGAGGCATAGTTGGCATTTTCTGAGAGCCTTTCTGTGGACTCCCATGAGATAAAGATGGAATGGGATAGATGCTCTCTGTGCTGGCCGTGTCCTTTGTTCTCTCTTTGAAATCACGCGGGTGATTTACGAGTCAGGAATATGAATAATGCCTCTGTTGTGTTTTGTTGTGTATCAGTGGCCCAGTGCACAAACTCTCGCGATTTGTCAGGCGAAGACCATGCATAGAAAGAAAACAGGAGACATACAAAAGGAGAAATACTCAGGGAATTTTATTTACTCGTTAGTTAAATGAAGCAGCTTCATGCAAAGTACGTAGGGCCACCACATAAATGATTCAGGCAACTGGGAGAAAAACATGAGATTGTAGATATTTACTGGCCCCAGTTGAGCTGTTTTCCGTAGTCCCAGAATTTCTGAAAGTGCTTGATAGAAATAGGGCAGCCTCAGGCTTTATAATGTAATGATTTGTCAAATCAAAGTGATATACTTGCTATTGAGCGATCTGGTGACCAGATTCCAGATGCAGGTACTTCCTTTCAATCAAAAGCTGCAAAATGAAACTGTGTGTAGTCAACTGAAAACTACAACCAGATCACTCTATCACAGAAGGAAATAAATTATGTTTTCCCCTCCCTTGTCGTCATATGTGTTTGCTATAAAAACCGTCAACCAGCAGAAGCAATTACAGCATTGTTTGCGCCAAATACACACTAACGGTTGGCTGCTCTGTGTCATGGTTTAGCTCAATGTCTCATCTATCAGGGTCAAAATGCCTGGGCTGTTGTCTCGTACAGAGATTGCTGCAGAAATCTCTCGTTGTGTCGCTCTGGTGGTGCACTACTTAGTGCCCAACAAGTACTGTATAGCGCCAGCACCTCTGTGCTTTAATGGCTCGGCTGTACTTGTGGTTCTAAACCTGCTTTTCCCTCAGTTTGGCAGGAGGGGCAGGATCACACTGCTGACTGCTAACCCTAACCCTGCTGAGACACACAGAGCTGTAATTTCACTCAGGAGAGAGGGCAGGGCAAGTGTACACCCATAGGACACACAAAACATTTATTTAAGCAAATACTATATACATCTATACATATATCTATATGTATAGATGTATATGTATATATACTGTATATACACAACACAGGAACAGTACATCCACATGCACATCACACAGCCGATATTGTATATGGTACACATATATATATGGTACACATAAATGTACACACACACACACAAATACACACACACACGCATACACGCATACACGCATACACACACACACAAAACACACACACACACACACACACACACACACACACACACACACACACACACACACACACAGACACACCTCCAGACACATGGTGCTGATGATTTATTAAGGCAGTGAGAGGAGAAAAGGAGAAGCACCGGGCAACAGTGATGGAGTGGGAAGGGGAAAGCAGTGGGGAGATGAAGTGGGGCGTAAACCTGCACAACTTGTCACACTTATACTGGGCAGTGTGTGAGTGGACTCAACTTCAAAGAAAGAAAAATAAAGTGACATATTGGTTACTTAGTTTATAGATAATTCCTGTCATTATAATCCAGAGCTTTCTATAGGTAAATTCATCAGGAGACCAGAGAAGGTTTGGTTAGTATGCCCCTGACTCTCCACAAATTATTGCACCTTTAAGGGTGGGAGGACATTAACAATTGTCTGCCAGTTGAACACCACGCACAGTAAGCCTTGCTCTGGAATACTGGGTGAGATGCAGCCATTATAAATGTTATGTTATGTTCGCTACATCTGTGTTTGACAAGTGAAAATCCCTGCTTTTAACAAGTTCTATTTGCAGTAGGTGTCTTCCAGGCTTCTCAAGTCTCATTACCCTGAAGCTCATAACATTTAGTATTGAAATTCATAATCACAATAACATTCACATGCATACCTCCTGTACAACATATTCAGTTTAGTTTGCATTGAATGTTTCTTGTTGATGGGCGGTGTATTTAATGATTGTTTCCCCTTGGAGAACTTACTCGCTTTTACTCTAGTACAAATGCAATAGAATAGCTATTTCATAATCAATAGAAGTGGATCGGGTTGTGCTCTCTTGCATCTTACATCATGTGTACAATCACATTACATGATATAAAGTAATTTTAATTAAGTGTATACTCTATACAGCAACTTTAAAGATGTACAATGTGCCTAAAGGTTTGGATCTACCAGTTTGGAAATCCGTAGGCTTGAAAAAAGCCTGCTGTGAATGAGTAATCCCCCCCCTGAGGTGAACTCCATCATCAATCTTCCCCTGAAGAATAAACAGCCCTCTGATTTGAAGGACACAGAAAATTCCAGGCTGGATGCTTCATGTCTGTTGGGTTGTTACTCATACATAACAGCTGGCTGCACTACATTATCGCACAGATGGACATGTTCTTGTTCTTGTGCCGCATAACTTCTGGATAATGTTGTTGTAATCTTGTTGAGCTTCACTGCTGTTTTATCTGTCTGTCATATGCTCAATTAGTCACCCATGGGAATTCATCTAGGCTTTATTTTAGTAAATTAATCCAAAGTATCATCGTGAAGAGAAATCAGCAGCCTAGGTTGGCTGCTTCTCCTGTGTGTACAAACACACATACACACTCAGACCATGAGTTTAACAACGTGGTCGTCACCTTGCCATAAATTACCAGCGATCAGAATTTTCCCACCATCAGTTTGTCCTTTGAAATGTTCTGTAGATGATGACTAAAAAATCCTGGAGGAGTTGATATTATGCAAATGAGAGGTCAAGGTTGATGTAATTTTGTATCTTGGCAGCTCTACTGTAGGATGAGTCAGGTTAGTTTCTCTGTTTCCCCTTTCTTCTGGGAAACCATGAGTGAGAGTGACAGTGTTTCCCTCCCCCTTGCCACTTTTTGCTCTTTTGGGCATGCTTTCCTCTTTTGACTTCCTGCTTCCACAATCTTTAACTATGTGGTGAGGAAATGAGCTGATGTGACTGGAATAATTGGCAAAGGAAAAGAAAATAACAGAAAATTAAAAAAAATTCTACACACTTTGTCAGTTGAAGTGGGAACATCATTATCTATTATACTGTATCTGCATTAGCTGAAGTATTAGCTACTTTAATATGTCATGGCATTGATTGCTATATACAACCTGTGCATGTAATCATGTTGATTTCCAAGTAATGTTATTGATTTGCAAAATAATTCCCATGAGGTATGGTTGTTGGTGGAAGGTGTCCTTGAATCAAAAATAACAAAATTGTAAAATATGCCTTAACCTCCTAGGACCTGGCGTCCACATATGTGGACCTCACATTTTGGGTTCTCTAGCCCACAATACTAACTTTTTCTCAACGAGGGCCTGGTGACCACATATGAGGATATTATACTGCCACTCAGTAATCGAAATTTAAAACTAATGTCCTCATATGTGGACATCATTTTTCTCAGGTCCCAATCAGCCTATATAGCAAAGAATAAAGCTCGGGTCTTAGGAGGTTAAAAGAATAGTCTTGACATTTTATGACATATACTTACTGAACTTTGAGTTAGATGAGAATAGTGTTACCACTTTCTTATCTGTATGCTAACCAAGCTACAGCCAGGAGATGGTTAGTTTGCCGGTTAGCTGCAAACAGGAGAAAAGTTGGCCTGGCTCTGTCAGGCTAGGGGTTTGCACTTTGGGTTTTGATTTGAAGTTTTAGCAGTACTGTTAGATTAGTTAGGACCTTTGGACACAGCCAGACTATCTTCCCTTGTTTCCAGCCTTTTGCTAAGCTAAGCTAATGCAGTATCAATCCTCTCTTACTCATGAAGGAAAGCATATTTCACAAAACGTTTAACTATTGCTGTAAGGTTTTTGAGCTTAAAGCTGGTTAATCATTGGTTTGACTCCATTTGCAGGTGTGTTACCATGAGTAGAAAAGTGTGTGTGAGAGAGACTTGTTGTTTTTAAGGTTTTTTTTTTTTTCGTGGCTGACATGCCAGAATGCCTGCTGTGAACAGAGTCTGTTTACAGGTATCTGTACACTTTGGTTCTTGTCTATTAAAAGATGTTGAAAGTACAATTAACAGCGCAGAAACACTAGCTGAAATACACACAACTCATATAAATGCCACAAATGTATCATGAACAAATAGTAATAAAATCCCTGTGCGGAAACATGCTACTTGTTGAATGTAAGCAGTGTCATCACTTCTGTGTGAAAGAATTTCATTCATCTCAAAATGCAGTTTATCTCAGGACTAAAGATATCTCCCATGTGTCCTCTCATTTAAACTTCCTTACTGTCTGTATGTCTTTACCTTATTCTAAAGTTTCTCCATATCTTAATTTTTCTCTGCCACTTGTTCTTTTATGTCGACCTCTTGATATCTCTCATTTTCTTTCTGTCCCTCACTCCTTTACAATACAACTGGACTACAAGACTACGAAAAAGACAAAAGAGTGACACTGACAAATGGACTTACTTTGTCTGGCCCTGTTCTATCCTGTTTCCAGGTGATTAGCTACACTGTGTGGGCTTTTGAGCAAGGGATGGCCTGTGGCTAGGTTAATCAGATTTTGATGAATGGTAGCTCTTTCAGTCATCTCTGAAGCACAAGTTATTTCATTTTTGTAGTGTGATATGCAATGAAAATTTCTTGCATTCAACTCATTAAATTGGGCTTTGCAATGTTGTCCTCTAGGCTATGTTTCACATCTACCCCGTAATTAGCTCTCTGAGCTAACACAGATGGCTAAATAAAAAAGTGGCATTAAAGTTTTGCCAGGTAACATGTTTTTATGGAGTATTTCCTGCCATAGAGGTGCATCTCTTCCTGTGGGTGTCGAATCAACTGACGGTAAGTAGAGCATAACTGAACTGAAAACACTCATCTCAGACACCATGAAATCATAAAAAAGAGAAACTTTGACAAAGCCTTCATGTTTAGTGCAAAAGCATTACAGTATCTTGTGGGAGTACCTGTAGGTGTTTTTCAAAGAATAAGCATCAAAAGACAAAAATGTCTCAGATATCTGCAGCTAAGTTGCCATGCGCAGACACCACAAGGAAGATTCTGTTCAGTAGGTGGGGAGGAAATTGCTCACTCTGAAACCCACTACCATTCATTTCAGTCAGAAAATCCTGCCATGATTCTTTAATTTTAGGGATATTCTTTAAATGTTAAAACACCATGATGCTCTTTAGCGCGAGTCTGTAATAAGGTTGTTTTTGAGGCTGTGTGTGTTCAGGTTCAACCTCACATACAGTATCGACAATTGGTCAGTGAATTGGTCCTATTGAAAGAACATTGACAAAAGTAAAATATTTGATTAATGGTGCAAAATGTGCTTGATGGTGGATTCTGGGATGTTTGTAACACTTAAAGGGAAAGTGCATCAAACCCATCAAAGTCTGTTTACAGGTCTTGAGGAGTTCTACTGCACATGGGAAAAGTTGTATAAAGACTTCTGTGGCTCCAGAGGGAGCTGTGCCAAGTCTGATAAACTAGATCAAATGGCATATCTCATCTAACCATTAACAAGTTTGAAAAAAAAAAAAAAAGAAAAAAAATTAGTCTGGTGTTTTGGAGTGAGTTTATCAGACCTCTGTAGCACTTCATCTCCACCTCTGGTTAACGACTGGAGGATATTTTAGCCGCTACAATAATACCAGACCTGAATGACCAAACTGTTGACAGTCGAGTTGCATTGTAGGTAATGAAGGCCACAGGTTTTTGACAAGGAAGAAGAATGCAGGGAAAAAAAGACAATATTTATAACATCAATTTTGCTTTTTTTTTTTTTTTTTTTTTTTTTTTTTTTTTAAAAAGAAAAATAAATTGTCCATGACGAGTCTGAGTGTTATAGAAGTACCATGCTAAAGTGTTGGAGTACTATTTCAATATATCCAGTTTCTGGTGCCTGTATTAGTCACTACCCTAAATATGCACCATGGGAGCAAACAGATCTGCAATCTAATAAAACAAATTTTCACATTGAATGTAGCTTCTTCTTTCTTTGGACACACACAGACCACATTTGTCATAATGTATACAACTCCTTTACCCCAACTAAGACTATTTCAGATTAAACACGACAGACCTGCATGCAGATTTTGTCAAACTGTTCCCCAACTTAGATGATTTCTCTTGATTTTTTTTTAATATATATTATATCTTAACACAAAATGCACAAAAACGAAAGTGCAACAAGTTTGTATGAATATTACTTGACAGAATAGTTCCAATTATTTCACTTGAACTTGATGCTTAAAATATAGAAATCCTCAGAAATGATAAATATTTGCGTTCTGGTGTTAAAGGGAAGCTTACTGGACAGTTGTTCAAAATGACCCCGATGTCTTAACACATTTGCACATACTTTATGCACATTGAAGAAAAGTAGACTTTTGTACAATATCTCACTAAATATATTTACATGACATACAATTCGCCATCAGTGCAATACATAGGAATGTTGCATATTTACCAAATGTTAGACTCTTTCCTTTATGAAGAAAAATAATTCCAATGACAGAAGCTGATATAACTAATGTGTAAAGTAACATGTGCAACTTTCATATTGGTTAACAGCTTCACAGGAAATAAAAAAAATAAAATCTTAGTACCACCCTTTCAACAATCAAATAGTAAGCATTGAAAAAGTAATAGATCACATGTACATATATATCTTCATACATGTAATGGATTGCTTTTGTACAAATATTTTATATAACTTTGGCAGTTTATCAGGAACAAAGTTATCGGAAAAATATGAAACAATAATATCAAACTGTCAGCAATGTCATGTAAGCTTGCCTTCCAAAGCTCATGTTCACAGTGGTCATTCAGAAAGGCTGGAAGCCGATGGCTGAAAACTAAGAACAAAAAGCCAAAGAAAAAGAAAACGTTTCCATCCTTTCTGCTAAGACTGTTAGGACTGGAGGCTGTCGTCATTGTTGTCATGGTTATAAAATTACAAACACCTATGAAGGTTTACATAGCAGTCATCGCCATTTAAAAAAACATGGTATATTTTCAGGTCGACTTAAAATACAAACAGTTTGAAGGCAAGGGGACAGGACCCTGCTCGGTGGTCACTGTGGAATCATGGGAGAGACATGACCGAGAAGAGGACATGCACAACAGTGCTGTGTGGAAGAACGTGAAGCCGAAAAACGAGGGTGCAAAATGAAAGACTTTGCAACAATCAAAACGCCACACGGTCAGAAAATGACTTACACCGGACAAATTAATCGAGCAAATTTCAAACATACTAAGTTCACCATAATTCATATACGTTGGTTTTGTTCTTTTTTTTCACTGGTTTGGCACTTTATTGGAACAAATCTCTGTTCAAAAAGACTAAATGTTGTACAAAAGGTATTTCATGTCTCGTTAACATAACTTGTAGAATATAGTACTTAATAGTAAGCATACGGTAAGTAAACACTTGTACATACTGTAGTTTTAAAATGAACATTCCAACAGATGTTTTACGCACATGCACAAAAACAAACAAACAAACACAACTCTCTCTCCCTCTCTCGCACTGCCTCGCCACATTTGGGCCTCCTCTGCTTCTCTTTGGACAATCTCAGGCTGTTTCCAGCCTCTCTCTCCCGAAAGAACAACTGTTGCTACTGCTCTTTCTCTTTCTCCTTCTCCTCCTTCTCTTTCTCTCTGTCGCTCACTTAAGACAACACAACTCTGTTAATACTGCATTTATTTTTTGCTGCACATTACGACACTTCCTCTGTCGAGCGTGTGTCTGTCTTGAGACGCACAAACTCTTTGGCCACCTCGTCGTTGGTCCTTTGAGAGAGTATCCTCATGATGGTGAGGCCCGTTTCGTCCATGGAGATGCTTTTCACCAGGGGGTAGCAGGCGGAGCAGCTGCCCTTGTCCACCAGCTCCCGGAGCTGGATGACTGTCATGCCGATGATGCGGTCCTCTCGGGCAAAGCAGTAGTCCTTTACTGAAACATGCAGCTCGTAGGCCTCTGGACCATGTTCATTACTCAGAACACTGGGAGAAATGACACAGGGAGGTAAGAGAGGTGAAATTCAAACATGTTAACATAATGCAAACTTAGAAATTATTTACTCTTATGAAATACTGCTCTTGAAATACCTGGCATAAAATAAAATTTACACTGTAAGGTTTACCAAATGAGTCCAGATGCTATCAAGTAAGTTGTAAGAGACTTAGAAGTATACTACATTGACTTTGATGTACTTTTCTTAATATCATTCCAACCTAATGAAAAGCCCAAAGTCTTGTTCTGCAGAATTGCAGACGAGTGTAAAGCAGCTGCTTTTTGGACACAGTAAAAAGAGTGGCTGGGAGACATTTCCCCAGTGAAAAGCCTGCCTATTGTATGTGGGGCTGTGATGTGACAATTCAATCATGCTTGCAAGTGAAATGAATGTTTCTATTCAAATGAGTCATCAACTTAATGGCTTCATAAAATTCAAATGACAATGCCAGGAGCAAATCTATATGCAGATGGCACTGGGCTCTCACTGATCATGCTGTTGTTGCTACAACTCAGCCTCAGATCACTTATAGCTCTGTGACTTTGCTTGGCTTGGCTCTGAGAATTGGGGACAAGCTTATAGACTGCTGAAGCAGTGTCTTGACTTATGTTTTCAAAACAGCAAAAGTGCTGCTAAAGCAACTGCATTCCATTCAATGCTTAGAACATTTAGGGGAGGGTGGGGGTTGACAGGTAGGTTTTACAGGTATTATGGAGTATATAAATTGCTGCAGGCTATTTTGCAGTGTGCAGATAACACACTGAATACAAGATTGAAGGTGTGGCAGCATAAGGTACAGAATGCTGTACATTATTTTGTAGAGTGCATATAGGCAGATAAAAGGCTGCATAATAATTATAGCCTTAAAGAACACACACCCTCTTCTCTCCACCCTTGTAACTAACAGGAAGAAGGCTGGATTACTCACTACTGGAATGTTTCATTGTACTTTGGTGACCAATTGTTATTCTTGGTCTTGGTGCTGAATTTGCGCTTCTTGTCAGCCAGGTGCGGTCCCACGGCGTTGACCTCTACAAACGGACGGAACATGGCATTGGTCTGCCAGATGAGGTTGTTCACAGCGATCACTGAGAGATACAGAGGAAATTATAACCAGCAACATCACAGATATAAGACAGAAAAGGAAAAATCCACGTCAGACAGTAAAGCTGGTTAAACCTGTGTATTCCGGGCTCCATTTTCTATTTTTGGAAGCATTTTTATCTTATTCCCCCAGATAACTGAGTAAATGTAGAAAATGTCATATGATGCTGAGATACTGTCAGAGCAACTACAATAGAGTTTGATAGCAAAAACGTTTCCACTTGTGTGCAACATTAATGGTAAACATCTCAGGATGTCAGTGCTTGTGAATATCACTGCAAAGATTTCTTTAAAGAGTCAACATTTTTCTGTGACATTAAAAAAATGTACAGGAATATATCCATTGTGAAGGAGGCGGAGCAACTGATTGGACACAAAAAAGCTACATTTTGAGTTTTGTTCTCTAATGAAAAATAAAAATAGGAAAATGTTGAAAACAGATGCAAAAAAAAAGCTAAACAGCAGGACTTCAACCTCTAATAATGTACTTTCCTTTTATAGAAATATCCATATGTGGTTGCCATAGTAACCTAACTGCCATTCACATTGTCATATTACTGCTGCTGGCTGATTATAGATGATTGCCAGCTGTAGTGCATATGGTGCTGCTGTGGGAGGTGCAACAGATACAGTATCATTTCAGCTATGTGGGTGATGTTTTAAGCTGAGTCCAATTTTTGTTACTGAAAATGAGAGGGCTATAATTGACAAATGTGTGATTATAGAAAGGGACAAATGGTAGTGCCTATTTAAACAAGGAAATTACACAAGAATCCAAACATTTAAAAATAACTGAAGAAAAGCATTTGTAAATGCAAAAAGGAGTTAGAATGTGTACACATCATAAATGCATTCATTTGTACTTTGATAACATATTTGGTGTACCATTCATAGACTGGAGTCTGAAACAAGTAAGAGTCCTCAGCCACGCTATTGGCTCTGTGAGGCTGTACTTAGTGACAGCAGTGCTTTGAGCTAAATGCGAACGTCATCATGCTAACATGATCGCAACAACAATGCTATCGTGCTGATAATAAGAAGGTATATTTACCATGTTCATTTTAGCATGCTAATGTTTGCTAATTAGCATTAAACATAGCTGAGGCTGATGGGAATATCAAAAGTGTTGCACAAACTAATATTGTGACCTCCCTATGGTGCCATATGAAAAGTTAAAGGGTTACCAGACTTATTACAATTCAGCCTGAGGTAGACATAAACGTGTTTACCAAATTTAATGGCAATAAATACCTCATGCTGGTGCTAAAGAAAAAGTCAAGGGATCATCAAAGCTACTAGGATTCATCCTTCTGGGAGCACCAGTTTTTGTAACAAATTTCACTGCAATCCATCCAGTAGGTGATGAGATTTGAGTCTGGACCAACCGGGCATCCATAAACCCATGCTGCAATGCTAGCTTTATGACAAAAGTACAGACAATAAAAACACAGATGATTCAGATCTTTAAATCATAAATGATGGAACATTTTTATAGCCTCAGCAAGAACAGAAAAGAAATCTACAGCATAACTCCAGCTGTGGTTTTGGCCTTCCGTATAATGGCTTTAATTATGGCATCAGCAATCTTTCAGATGCTAATTTCCTAATGTTTTTGTCTGTGAAACGAGCTTCAGGACTATACAACAATGCTCCTGATCGTGGCCCCAGCACCACTATCACATAAATGAGATTACCACCATGAGCTGTCCGTGACGAGCCTTTGAACATTTGCAGGTGTGAATACATTTGAATAGAAATGATGAAAAGCAGGTCTGAGTATAGGAAAAAAGCTCACCCTTCACGCTGACTTTGTGCTCTCCAGTGCCAGGGTGAGAGATGAGATTCACTTGCATCGACACCTCCCCCACCGATCCGTTGGATGACTGACCTGGACACATACCAAAACAGCAACAGGAGAATTGGACAGAGGCATAATGAAAATCAGAGAGAATGGAGGAGAGGCAGAGAGGGAGCAGGCAGAGAAATAGAGAGATCAGGAAACAGAAACAAAAGAGAGAGAGGATGAGAGGACAGAATCCAAAACTGTGGGTGCGGCTTTTTTTTTGTATCCAGAAATTGATCCCTAAAAAAAGGTGTGTTAACAGCTCTCTGTGTGTCAAAGCTAAAAAACTGAACCTAAAAAACAACAGTAGGGGAGTAGAGTACTTTCACCCCCATGGTAGCACATAGCAAGCACAGGCAGGGTTTCCGGCTTCAGGCTGAACATGAACAACAAGAGGGGGGAAAAAAAACACAAGACACATAAAATAATCTGCCTGGTTTGAAAGCCATGAAAGAGGCAGATGGTGTGAGGGGATGCACTAAATAAATGATGTTCTACGTGATGAAATCATCAAACTGTTCAACTCAATATAAATATAAAGAAAGCACTGGATTTGACTGCATGCAGAGAATCAAGTGGAAAGGAAAACAATATAATATATCAAAAGAATGTAGTGAGGGGACAAGAGTGAACAAGAGGAAAGGAGAAGAAATACTCCTTTTGGGCCATGACACTCTGCACAGTTACGTCAGCATTACAGTTTCAATCACACTGGACTTGTTGTTGCCAGGAAACAATTACAATTGATTGCTGACCATGTGTCTCACTTTGCCAGATGCAGCGAGTCCTGCCCATCTCAGCTGCCTCTAACAACTGCCTTGTGTTTCACCCAGCCTGGGACCAACAGATGAACAGTGGAAGGCTAGCGCCGGTGTGGTTGATGAAGGGGCATGCTGATCCAATCGCTAATCAATATGTGCCAAACATGCAGTGCCCATTATAGCTGGTAATGAAGAAACAAGCCTTGTGATTTATTGTAATGAGACCCTGAGAGGCTGAGGGAGACTGAAAAACATTCCTGCTGCACAATTAAGCACTGGACTTGTGGGAAATTAACAGGGCAATGCTACAGTACATTTACCTCAGCCATCAGCTCAAAAAATTTATTAAATAAATAACTTCTTTATGTTTTTTTGATGGAAGTCAGAGGCAAGACACTATCAGGCTTGAATACAGCAGACTGTGGAGGGGACAGATTGAAAGCCATTGGAGAGAGGAGCGTGAAAAAGATGAATGGCACACAAAGAAGATAAAGTGAGGAGGGTTAGCAGATGAAGTGAGAGAAATGTGAACAAAGGAACTAACAGATAAGAAACGTGAGTTTTAGGCATCAGATGTTGCAGTCACGCTGTTTAATTCATTGAATTTATTTTCCCTTTGCTGTGTCAAACAAAGGTGTTCCCCCTAGCCAATACACCAAGTGGTAAATCAACAGACCTCTTCATAAGAAAAAAGCTGTGAAACACTCACATGAAATGACTGTATGAGGAAAGATGTGTTTATTTGTGTTAGTTAGTACTGTACTTTCACTGAGGCATAGAGCAGCCATACAACCTCAGCCTGCTCCCTAACAAACAGAGACACATATGCGTCCAAGCACACACTTGACAGGAATAAACCAGTGCATGCCTCGGTCTCAATGTGTCGCTGTCAGAGCAAAGGGGTTGGTGATTAATGAATCAGTGTCCACTGTGCTACATCAGGCATCAGCACATCCCCACACTGTTTACTGACCTAATGCACATCAACCACCTCAGTACCTCCACTTATAGACATCACATTAGACCACCACAGATAAAGAACGACAACACGGTTCAACCTCAGAGGGTGGGGGGAGGGATGGGATGAGAGATTTAGAGAGGGAGGAATAGGAGAAACACATCGAGCAAATCTCAAAATAGAACACAGCGAAACACTGTGCGTCTATGCCCATCTGCCAGTCAGTGAGAGCAGCAGCGCCGATTGGTCCGCTGGCCGCCTCGCTGACGAGCTTTTTCCCATTGCCATTCTGTTTCCTGCCGCCTGCCTATGCAGCGTTCTGCAAGGCTGAACACACTGAGGCAACCAGGAGCTTTAAGCTTCAACGCCCCACTGGGCTGAATTCCCTCTCCAATCTCTCCGGACACCTGAAGGTATTTCTGATTTTTTACAGAGACGGATGGGGGGAAAAAAAGTTCCATACAGAGACGGATGAATGAGACAACAACGCATAAAAATGTATCAGGAGGAGGAGGAGAGAAAGAGCGCACAAGGGGGGATTTATAGATTTACACTGCACATATATCTGAAATACAGTATTTCATGACAGTGTTTTTATGTGTTTCCAATCGGAGAGAGAGAAAAGGCATGGGAGGATTCGAACCCTTCAGGGTATGGGGTGAAAAGGCCACGGATAACTTTTTTTTTTTTTACAGTGAAAGAGACAAATGACTTATACATTGAGGGAAAAAATGCAATTATTGCAATGTCCATTGCACATATAAGCCTAAAGACAATAAAGTGACACAGAGAGATCCACAGCACACACATGCTGCAATGAAAAGGGAGCTAAGACTGATGGGAAACAGCACAATGTTGAAGTTAAACAAGCCAGGGCTGGAGTCACATTATTTTCAATCTGGAGGCAACAAGACTAATATATAAATATATGATTATAGCATTGGAAGGCTGCAGACATGAAATGTAAAAACTGTGAACAACAGTTGCGACAAATGTGAATAAACCATTTCACTATCAGAGTTGAACAAGATTCATTAGAATATGTTTACGAACCGGTGCCTCAGAAAAGTGCTAATGTGCTGCTGAACAATAGTACCCACAGTCTGTGCTTTTTCACACCTTTCTGGACACTTTCACCATCTAAGCATCTTTTAAGCATAATTTTGTCAACATTTCTTGTTTTTATAGCAGCCTCCTTTCAGTGTGAACCAGAAAGCAGCTCTTTACCCAAACGTTTTTCAGTATTTGAATGCTGAAGTAAATCCACTCCCTGAAGTGAAACTTAACGGAGCCCAGCCTTGGCTCAAACTAAAGCATCCTTACCTTGAGAGGTTTGGGTGCATATATATTTCTTGATCAAGGCATCTGTAGGTTGAGTGTAAAGGCTGAGAGCATATTTGAGGGACTTCATATCGGGGCTCTTTTCGAGGAAGGTTTTCTTCAGCCCGTTTCCTCCAGCATGGAAGTATTGCTGCAAAAAAGACCAGCTCATATTTATAGTATTCCAGGGTAAAACAGAAACTTTGAAATAACTTGGGAACATGATGGTATCCTCCTTTGACTTTATACATGACAGCAGGTTATTGTTGGCTGAAAAATAGCCTAGGATCATATGGACAGTATGCATTTTACGAGGAGGAGCAAACACACACAGAGACCAGACAAGCGACAGCAGTAATTGTTACGTTTGTGGCTAATTACCATGCATTTAAATCTGAAACCAATGCTTGGATGGTTAATACACATTTGTGCTGATAAGCCTGATAGTTGAGGACAAACAAGGCTTTGCTCTCTTTTCAAAGGCTGTCACCACTCCCACATGTGGAAGGTGGGAGGGTGGCCATGGACAGATCTTATCAAGAAAGGAGGCTTTGCTGAATGCCACTGAATCTACAGTGAACAGAAGTCCTAGGAGACACAATTTTCAACTCATTCTACCTTTTATTCGTCTTTGCTTGTTATAAATGGACTGCACTTAAATGGCACTTTTCTAGTCTTTGAGACAACTCAAAGCATTTTTCAATAAATGCCACATTCACCCATTCACAATCATAAATCACACCCATACACTGATGGGAAAGCCATCAGGGGCAATTTGTGGTTGGTATCTTGCCCCGGGGAGGAGCAGAGGATCAAACCACAAACCTTCTGATTACTAGACCTAACCTGCTCTAGCTCCTGAGATCACTTTTGCTAGCTTTCCTGGGTTGTAACAGACTAATCTCATATCCTTAGAGCCACTGGACAAGAATAAATACAGTAGATAGAGATAGGGTCCATATATCGTACACACACTATCTTCATCAGACATGAAACGATGCCCCTATAGAGAAGGTGATGGTAAATATTTTTTGACTGATGTCAGGTCAGTACTTGGCAGCGGCTTGACACAGTAGGAGGCACTGTTTTCTGCCTCACCAGTGACTTATGAGTCACAGTTTGACTGACGTGTGCCTCTCGTGAAGGCATCCATTGGGTGAGTCACGGGTGGAATTTATCGAGAGACAGAAAATCAAGCAGCACACACTCGCAAGGAAACTGCACATATTTCAGCAAAAAGTTGGTTTAAAAATAAATGTATATTTGTACATACATTTTATTAATACAAGTTTACGCTTTCCGTTACATGAGCATAGAAACCGAGGCTAAGATTACCATAAGAAATGATTGCTTAAAGTAACATCCTGGGAGCCTGAAAGAAGTACTGTGCTTCTTTTTTAAAAATATTATAATGGTATAAACTACCCCTCGTCATGATTTCCCAACATTATTCAGGAACAAATCAAGACGTTCAGTATTTACAGTATGTGGGTATACAAGAGTTTTGTTTCATTTATTATCAAGCATATGTGCTGTGGTTATACTCATGTTTCATTCAAAATCACCTTGTCATGGCATCACGACCGATAGAAGTGTACTAGTCGAGAAAATGCTGCCTCATGTTGGAATATGTCTTCAATATTACTGCTACGCTGCACTGCTATACCCCCTCTGGCAAAACCAACCAGCCGACCCAGCAGAATCAACCTGCAAGCTTAAAATATCACCCAGCCTCTGGCAAAATCACCTGCCAACATGCCACCCTTCCTCCATTTCCTCTTTCATTTGTTTCTTTCCGCCTGTTTTTTTCTTATATCCTTATTCCTTGTTTCATTCATTTCTTTTCTTGTTCCTCGTGTCTTTTTGTCAGCCTTTGTTCTTCTCTTCTTCTCTGTCCTCAAGGCTTACCAGGAGGTTTGCATCTTGTGGTGAACCATGGGAGATTACTCTCTTCTCTTGATTGTCGACTTTAACACATGTACACGAACAAGCAAGTAATATCCCATATATTTCCATTTATATAATACCTATATCTGGCTATAGATAAAAAACAGGTGATATGGGTTTATGTCTTTTAATCTTGGAGAAAAGAAAAAAACACATTGCATCTATTCTGAAATACACTGCACACGTAGTCCATCCATGTATATAGAAATTTATGTAGTGCATCAAAATTTGGTGAGAAAGATGAAGCAGCTGCTCTTCTTCAACAGTCACTCACAGGTCAGAGTTCAAAGAAAGGAGCAAATGGTACATTATTGGGGATCTGTTAAATGGACTGCATGCTGTCTTTGTTTCATATGGACTCCCTCTGTGGACCAGTGCATTTACACATTATCACACCCATTAGTTCTTACAGGTTCAAAGTTCAGTCCATTTTCAGTGAGATAATCACTAAATGCACTCATGGCTGAATATTCAAGTAGATACACTGCATTTGGCTTTAGTTATCAATCCAAGTAAAAACGGTTAAGCTTGTGAATACACTAATACTAGCATAGTTGTAGTGGTCAGTATACATAGAATAGTTATTTTTCAACACATGCTGCTACCATTTCTTGCCGTTCAGATATTACAGATTTAAATACTGTGTCTGTAGCATTTCGTTATCTGATCTCTTACGGCATTACTCAACTCTGTTAATTGACTGTTCTCAGTGGAATACTGATGAAAAGAATTCCAGCAACATGATTGATCTAAACCTGCAGGTACTTTCCTCAGAGACAACAGAATCAATTAGTTTTCTCAGCACTTTATGATGCAGTGTTCTCCCTGTGGCACCTCACCATAACTCTCCTCTTGTCCCTCTAGAACTGAGGCTTGGTCTTTGGAAACTGTCTCATACCCCTTCACAACAAACAGTCGCACGGCAGGAAATTAACAGTGCTATACTGCATTTCACACTGTCTTTTGCTCAGAGGCTTTGGGCATTTTTCCATATTCTTGGATTTTAATTTTCAATTAAATTAACATTCTGTCATGTGTATCTAAAACTATTATGGTATTTTTTTTCTTCTTGCAACTACATTTTGTCTCCCCAAGAAACATCAAGGAGCCAAGGAGCTGTCACGAGTATCTTTTGCATATGTGGGATGACAGTGAGGAATAATCCGCAAAGGTTTACAGTGTCTTTGTATTTCATGAAATACTCATTTAAGTCAATTTGCATATCTCTGCTCTGCGATGCCTTATGTAGCTCTGCTGTCCTATTTAAAGGTCAAGCTTAACCACCCAGGTGTTTCTTGCTGTACAGCCAACAGTATAATTGAGATAAAACTCACCTTGATGGTGGGAAGCACAAGGTCCATGGCTGCACACTGGCGTGGAGTCAGACTTCTGGCTTCTTCTCGAATTACATGCTCCTGGAGGAATAGCAGATCAAGTTAAATACTCACATCAGCAACTCAAGTCACATTCAGACTATTTTACCACCTTCCTTTAGCATAATGGTCACATATTACATTTATTTACAAAACAGTCATTTAAACTGCAGAGTGTCCGTTACTGTTTCACACCAGCACTCCTGGAGTTTTCCTGATTTGTGAATTGATTATAGCAAATAACATCTGGCACTGTCATATTTCCCAGGTGTTTCAATTTTAAGGCACAGACAAAAAGTTTTAAATATAATTTTTTATGAAAAGAGGCTTCGGAATTAAATCACTGAAGCAAACTCTGATGCAAGCTACAAATGTTGGTCCTACTGGCCGTAGTTTTCTGTGTCTGTCTGTGTTGGTTGCTCAGAATCAATCAACATTCCCACAATGGAAAAAAAAAACTTGTACAATGCGCAGTGCAGTAATATTACACAACACCCTCAAATTATAGGCTGCAGATGAAATACACCTTTATGTGTTTTGTGTTCAGAGGATGACATAGATTAAATCAACCACAAGTCAGTTTTAAACAGATTTCAGAGAACTGGTATGAGATGAAAAACTGGGCTCACTCAATTTGTATTGACTCATCCAGGAATCTCCTCAATGCATGAAAACAATGTCACGGTGTGTCCCAAAATCACAAAAGGCTGCAGGCAGGAGGTACTTCTCTCTAATGAAAACCCCATCATGCCAATACGCGGACACTGTGCTTGTTATTTGTTGATTTTCTTCCATCTTTCAAAAGATTTTGGTAACTCAAATTGATTTTTTCTCTTGATTTCTGAGTACTAATAATAGA
>NW_019525027.1:699864-792018 GCF_002814215.2 Seriola lalandi dorsalis
TTTGCAACCCTCATGACTCAGAGCTGAAATACCTCTCAGAGGTACTGTCATACCATGGTTGTTAGTAAAACCACAGTGTAACCACTGATGCATTGCAGCGCCGCGCTACACTGAGCTCTAGGGATTTAACATCCTCTGGTAACACCAGCAATTAGACATCAGCCTGGTTATGTTGCAATAAGCTGTACCGTACAATAAAAGCCTACAGAAGCTTACATGACTATGTTTCAATGGGACATTATCCATCTATCCATATCTGGCAGCGTATAAAATGACTGTAAAATTCTCATTTAATGTGAATATATTTAAATATCGATTAATAGGCATTAGTCTGTACATAGTCTAATTATTCCGCATTATCTATAATCATTCTCATCTAGTTTATAAAAAGATTTCAGTGTATATTTACTGAGCTGACAAAAACTCAGCTAAGCTGTGAGAAATCACTTTGGAATCAGATATTATGGCGTTCGGTTGGTGTAGGGTTTGTGTGGTGAGGTGTGCAACATCCTTCTTGGACTCATCTGAAATTTACCTTCAGTTTGGACAGCTGTCCCAAGTCCTTGGCAGCACTGAAGATCATCTGAGCGCCCTGTTTTTGGAAAAACAGATACTTTTTAGGTTGTGGAAATAAAGTTGGAAACACTAAATAGATGAATGTGAAAGAAAATGAACTAACTAACTATGAACAAACTAAGAAACTCAAGCTGAATGGGCAAAGTCTCAAAAATGAACTCATTACTGCAATTGTTTTACAGGTGCAGCGGTTAATTCGGAAACTTTAAGTGGGAGGAAAATGTTTGAAAAACTGCTTGACATGATGGCATTAAAACCTGCATGTCTCCAAGGTCAACAACGATAAACTTTTAATGAGATATTCCTGAGATGAAAAATGTCAGACTGGCTTTTACAGTGGGATTAAGGGTGTAAAAAAAAACTCATGAAGATTTTGAGATGCCATGTTGTTTCATCTCCTGTACAGTAATTTGTGTGTTATGAAGGAGAAGGAGAGAGCTGCACAGGTGGGAAAATAAGAGAGAGAGGGACAGGTTGACAAGAGGTAGGTGTGTGTGTGTGTGTGTGTGTGTGTGTGTGTGTGTGTGTGTGTGTGAGAGAGAGATGAAAAGAATAAAAGAAAAAGGAAAGAGACAGATAATTGATGAAACTCACACTCTGGTCACTCAGTGGAGGCAGAACAATTGTTCTCTCGATGGTGTTCAGCACAATTTTCCATAGCTCTTTGAGGACTCGTTTCAGCACTGTCTTCTCACAAATCTTGGCAAATAACATCAAACTGCAAAGCGGCAAAAGAAGGGCACTTGTCAGGTCAACACTTGAAGCACGTGCCTCAAACTGAGCCAACATGGCTGAGGGCTCCAAATGATGACGTTTTCATAAATAATATGATTAAGTAAAGAAAAACACCTGTGATTCATAGAATAAAATCAGCAGCTTTATGCTTTAATCTCACACCATTGTGCAAGCAGGGACTCAGTAGACAGGAGGAAGGATTTGGTATTTCCATATCATTAAGAGGATTCCCTGTAATACCCCATTGGCCTCAATGTTGCTTTGACAAATGGTTGAGAGCGATTCCCAGAGCCCTGCTGAACCATATCATCGCTATAGTTCTTTCAAGAATGCATAAGAAGTAAATACCGACCCTTGGTTGAATTAATAGACATTCACAGATAATGGAGGTCTCTTTTTTTTTTTTTTTCCCCAAAAACTGGTTGTGATTATCTTGCTGTTGTATTTATTTTCGCAGACACATGTGGAGGGCCTTAAATGCTCCAAACTAAATATAATTATTAACGGTGACCTCAGCCTTCATCATGTCTGAGGATGAAACGTCATTAATGAAGTGGCTGACAGTGAGCAGGATTCGTTGGTCTCTTCAGAGTCAAGGGTTTTTCATCCTACACACGCTAATAAAGCAGCATTCAAACAGGCAAGAGCATTGGGAGAAAAAAGGCAGTCTCTTTATAGGAATGGGATTGCTCTGTTGACGTAGCTAGGGTGCTGACACAGAAGGCAACATAAGTTCAAGTGTACATTCAGGTCTCACAGGTACCTGACACAATAAAAACACATCACCACCAATGCAGCTCCTTGCATTGTTTTAACAAAGTTTTTTTTTTTTGGTCTGATAATCCCACAAAAACTTTCTGGTGTGCTATAACTTGGTAATAATTGATCCCTGTACCTTTACAATGTACTGCACGTGAGGCCCCCGCTGTCTTCATCAACTTGCTGATCTATAACAATCTTCATAAAAACCTGTCATCTGGTACTTGGGCATTAAACGTGTCTGGTGCTTAGTTTCACGAGGACTGAGCATACACGAGTGGGTAGCTTCTGTAATTTGTAAAAATGAACACTGACTATTCAGACACCCTCAGGACAAAACTCTCAAACTTGATGGCAATGAATGGTGAAGCTTCAACACACCCACATGTGGATTAATTACTTTCAGTTTGCGAGAGAAGGTGGTGCTTATTGGACAAAACTGCCTTGTATTTTAGAGGTTAAACTCTGACTTTGTATTCAGTGGACACTCACTTTTTATCCAGAAGGTCCATAAGAGGCCGGAGGACAGTCTCTGCATCCATGGCAGCGTTGCTCCCTTTGGCCACACCTTTCATCTGGACCAGCTCTTGGTTCATCTGCTTCACGCAGTCCTCGATCACAGGTTTGAAACTAAGTGATAGAAAACACAACAACACTTTCAATCCTTTGTTGCTGGGTGTGTATTTTAGGCTGCTGCAGCAGTAGTAACGTTGGGGAGGTGCGAGCTCACTCCTGCTGGTCCTATTAGATTATTGAAAACGTGTTGTGTCTTTTGTTCAGGCTGAAATGTTTAGCAACTTGCTGTGCTTGGGAAGCATGGTGCACAGCAAGCACTCGAGTCAATTATAACTGGAGTACATGTCTGTCAATAACTAAGCAGTGTTGTAGTACAATTTCTTTGATGGAACAAGAAATGAATGAGGACATTAACCTTAATGAGAATGATGCCATACAGACACACACACAATGAGTCAGACTAACGCTTACCTGGAGCCAAACACTCCACTGAGTTCATCCAGCACCGTGTTGAGTTTATTCTGCAGCTCCTTTAGCAGATCACTTGCCTCTGCATCCAGCTGTCAGTGGAAGACAGACAGTTACTACATCAATACACTCCAAACAGTAGCCCACACTGATTAGAACTCTATGTCTCTGGTGGATGCCTCAACTGGGGTGGGGGTGTTAGGAGGGAAGACGACAGGCACAGAGGAGAGTAACCTGCCTCGCTGGTGGCCTCCCACTCATTCTGCCTGCCATCTGTGCCAAGCGACGTTCTGAATACAAATGGACGGCTCACCTCCGAGCGCTGCAATGATGACTGCTTGCCGAGTCATGAGACATGGTGTCAGCAAAGAGTGATCTAGGCTAGTGGTCTCTCAAAAGGGAACATTTTTGTGGACTACTACACATGTTACAGTAGAAAGAGTTTGCTGTCTGCCAGTTGTATCTCAGGGCATAAAGCTGACGTCCATAAATATAAAGTCTTGTATCTATTTATAGATGTTGTGATGCCGAAATCCTTTGACTGACTTTTTTATTTACAAGAAGAATATTCACAAATTTACTCTCAGCATTTATGTGCCCATGCATGGTATGTGTTGGGTTTCTGCAGCGCCAAAAATGTGCATGTGCATGTGATGGATGTGCAGATGTGTTCATGTTTGTGTTGATCTGTGGTTTTGGGCATGATCTGAGAAAATGCATGGGTGGACATCGGATATTTGTGTGTGTGTGTGTGTGTGTGTGTGTGTGTGTGTGTGTGTGTCTGTGTGTGTGTGTGTGTGTGTGTGTGTGTATGTGAGTGTATTTGTGTCAATATCTGCATGTATGAGTGCATCTGTTTGTCTCAGTGCTTATGAATTACATTTGTCCAAATATTGATGTTTTGGATGGAGGTGGAGAACACACGTCGCTGAGGCTCAGTGCCTGAGATGGATGTGTGAGGCCAGGCACCGCACCACATGCATGACAGATCGTCATATTAGAACTGATAAGCTTGGCCATGAAGCCGTTCATCTCACACATTTTAATGGCAGATGCCTCAGCTGGGAAGCGGATGTGTAAACTAAACCTTTTATAGACATTGTTATTCTGCAGACATGCTTCTATCTGCAGCATGAACGAGATAGATTTATAAGTGCGCGAATGTGTGTTCACGTTTGCATGTGTTCATACTGCTGTCACTTCAATGGAAGCGATTGCAGCATGCAAGATTTTTCGGTCACAGAGAAAATTGCCCATAGAGGTTAGAGATGTTATTTCACTGTCTGAGTAATGGATAACATCTTTTCAAGTGATATCAGAAAAATACTGTAGCCTGTAGTCTTTTATCAGTTCCCCCTGGCCTGGGGAAAGTTTTAGACTGGGCTCTAATCTGCAACCTGGCAGTCTCTGAAATTGAGATTCTCAGTTTTTTTACAAGGACACTGTATCTTAATGGGAATGCTGGCAAAGGAATTTCATCCCGCTGCTAGATAAACCAAGGCACCTGTCGCCCCAGAAAAAACTCCATTCTGACTCCATGTGGCACCTGATGCTCCAGTCAAATGCATACCTGGAGACTTCAGTCCTGTTATAAGGGCCTTCATTCAAATGTAGTTGCAGACCATTCTTCGACTTGGCCAGCGAAGCAGTTTTGTAGATTGAAAATATCAAAGATTCACTTTATGAAATGTCAGGCTAAAGTTAAATTCCTGGATTAGCCTGGAAATTGGTTATGATGCAGAATCCAGTAATGAATGTTAAATGTATATGGGGTACTATATAAATAGATCCCATGTCTAATGTCTTTCACTCTCCATTTGAACTGTCAGAAACTAGTTATTGTCAATATGTGCACCAAATTATGTTAATAACACCTCAAGTAACTGCACTTAGTGTTTGATGACATTTTTCATTATGGTGATTAAACTTTATGCAAAGTAAACATCAATTTCAGGATCTATCACCATGGTAGCTAGTTTCACTCGACACTGACGGGCATCCAGAGCCCTCCAGAGTGTACAAACTCTCCCCTGGCTGAAAGCCTATCAACTGCAGCTCAGCTTTGCTTCCCTTTGTCTGTTTCAACAATACAATATCTACCCACTGGCAGGTTGTTATCCCGAAACATAGTTTGTCCTTAACAGTGCCAAGTAAATAAAAGTTTAATAAACCACCGTCACTAAAGTGAGAAAAGCATATTAGCAAACAGGACAACACCCAAAATAAAGCCTGATATCAATCTGGGGAGATCAGCCTGTGATGATTCCATAAATGTGGGCAGTGTAAGAGATTATTGCTAATCTCTGTTATTTGTAACGCTATGATAACAGGTCTGGGTAATTACACTGGCTCTCTGGGAGTTAATTGCTGATAGGGTACTATTCTGTAATGAATAGGCTTCTGTGCAGACAGGAAACTAATGGAAAACCTTCACCAGGAATACATTTTGGCTACAGAATTATCATTCAGGAGAATTGTCTAAGATGTTCTTAAAGATATACCTGATTATCCATTAACAGTGAATATTCACTATTTGACATTTGGAAGGGATGTAAAGACTTCTTATGGCGTTATTCTCCAGACAATAATGGTGTCGGAGTGATCCAGGTCTAGATCTGCTAACTGGGAAGAGGGAGCGGCACCTCAGCTAAGGGCACAGCTGGAAAGATTTGTAAGTGTTTGTGAACCTCATTAAACAGTCTGAAAAATCCTGTCTGAAGCATTTTGTGACTGCAGCCTGGGGAATGAATAGAGATGATCAAAACCACAGCCAGCAACCTGGTGAGGCCCTGACTCTGCTTTTTGCGTCGGGGAAAAAAGAGGTAACAATGAACTAAAGTAAATATCACACTTCTAAATTAGCCATGGATCGAGAAGTGGCAGACAGAAAAAAAGCAGGCTAAAAATAAAGATGGGATTGGGTGGGTTGAACCACTATCCCCAGAGCGCTGGGGATGGTGAGCTTGAGTAGCCTGTCCAGAGGGGTGATTGGTAATTCAGATTCCATATGCTCTGTGGCACATGCTGCTGGAGGGGGTGGGGTGAGAAGCATAGGAGCGTGAGGGGTGGTGGGGAGGCATTGTGGGGGGAGGGGGCGTGCTTTTTCGTATCATTCGGTAAATGGTGGGAAGGGGTGTTGACGAGTCCTATTACACACACCTTACAGAAGGACACAACCCCCTCCTCCTGGAGACAGAGAGAGAGAGCACAGAAAGGAAACGGGGGAAACAGAAGACACAACGACAGGAGACAAAACGCAAGGCAAGACAGGCGTTAGATACTGAAGAGAAACATGCATGTAAGTCATAAGAAGCCGAGGCGGCTGCTTCTCAGGTTAGACTGACAGACCGACATGTCGACAGGGGAAATATTCAACGATGCTTCAAACCCGAACACACAGATTTAGAGGGTTTAAGGGGGAAGTTACAGATGAACTGTAGCAGAAGTCAGAAAGGTGATAATAGCAAACTGAACTTCATGACAGATTAGTCTATTTGATGGGTAAGTACATAACTGAGGGAGGGAGTGTTGGGGTCAACTCACTTTCACTTATAAATGTCATCCGAAACGATCATTTACATAATCATGACACAGCATTTATTCCGCAGCAGAGAGCTGATCTGAAGATGGGGATTTAAACCTCAATACTAACTTGCATCAACCCTGCTGAAGCGTCCTTCAGCAAGACAGTGAATCCTCTGAAGCTCTGGGAATCCTCTTCTTTAGCTAACTTTGTGGTATGACCTTCCAGTGGAAGGACACACATCACAGCTGTGTTGCATTATAATAATTCATATATTATATGAAAAAATTATATATATTTTTAGACTTAGAGTTTAGAAATCTAAGTTGTATTGAAAGTGAATTGCCTCAAACTTTGACACAGACACAGCAGACAGACACATGTAGGTAGGCACAGACCTGTTTGCCTCCCATGGACTCAAACATCTTCTCCAGCTGAACACGGAGCTGCTGAATATTGTTGAGGAGGATACAGGGCTGTAAAAGTACAAGAATGAATATAAGTACATTGTCTTGTAAACTACAGTGTATGATCTGATGTGCCACAAAAATATCAAATATATCTTTGATGTTGTTAACATCCTGAAAAACATGGTACATTCAATTACCTGTTCTTACAGCTACTGACACTATACTGTAACAGTTTGTGAGCTACAGACCCGCAAATATAATTGAAAACACACAGCAAATTTTCAGAGAAATCACAAAGGTAAAAACAGTAAAATCCATCAGTTTTGATTTCCTGACACTTCATCTATACAAAGATGCGAGGTCTCTGCACGACATCGACAGTCAGCAGGGAAACGCGATACATAATACAAGAGGGAGAGAAATGTCTGCACTGAATATGTCAGGCATTATTGATTCTTAGATCCACAGCAAGTTTAACAGATGACAGACATTAATCACACTGATTCTTATGGAGACTAAGAGTAATTCTTCAGAGTCTTCAGTCAGTTACATATTATGTACATTATCAGCCCAAAAAACCCAACTGACAACAATACAACTGACAAAAAATTATGATTGTGCTAATGGATAGCTGTAAAATGATCATTCTGTGTCCCATAGGAGAAGGATGATTGGTCTCATTCAGTCCACAAAGCAGCCAATGGTGCCTCTGCGGCAGCACACAATGGCGTGCTCGCTACCAGATTTATGAACTTATTTGTATGAGAGTGATTAGATATTCTAAATCTGAACGAAAGCAATGGAGATTTCCCACAGCTACATATGTCTGACTTGAAAAATATATAATAAGGGGTTTGGTTGCATTGGATCAGTTAAATTCCAGGGGCAATTTTGATATCAGTTAAGATTACAGATAAACAGAAAAAAAGACAGCTTTTTCACAGTGGTGGAATTATGTACATCTACTCATCGATTTACAGTATTCAGTGGGGTAATGCAGTTTAAATAGGATAACTATAAACTAACAAATTTTCCTGGAAATATTATTCACATCAAAAAATGTGTTCATATCAGCACTATGTTTGCAGAGACACTTAAAATGACCCTTGAGATCAGTGGTTCACTACACGGGGAACAAGGGGTCCCAGGATAAATCTGAGGTGTCATAAGGTAATTTAAAGGAATTTTCTCTAACACAAAACAACATTTATTATTCTGACATTTGTCCATTTTTAATTTTTTTATGTAAAATGCTGGATGCTTTCACCTCTTTAGGTAAAAATATTTAGAATCCAAAATCCTTGAACAAACTGAGCAATCAAACTGTTAACAACTCATGTTACGCCAACACTGTGCCCATTGACACAGGAGCCACAGGAGCCCAAGTAGATCCTGATTTGATTTGAAGGTGCTCTGCTGAGTTATTTTTGCAGTCTTCTTCTTCCCTGCCTTTGTTGGCGCATTGCTGCACATCGTAGTTTGATCCGTGCAATGATGAGCCACCACTGCCAGGACTCTATATCGTGTCACCAGTGCATGGACATGTGCTTATGCATCCTTGTGCATGTTCAGGAGATAAACAAAATGGCTACCCACTCATAAAAAAAACTGCTTCATAGTGCTACTAGAGGTCTGAAACTCCACAAGGAACCTTTAAGGACTCGCAAGCCTCAAAGGTGGGGAATCACTGCTCCAGATCCTCATCTTTGCTTATACTAATACTACGCTCTCTTGATCTATAGTTGAGTTTGTTGGCTACATATGTTCTTGGTAAAGATGGCTATGATGTATGTCATGTATTGTATATGTGACAGTTAACAAATTAGAGATTAGGTTTAAATTGATGTAGCTATGTAATGCCATCTGTCTCCTATTTCCTTTTTTCCATCATCTGTCTCGTCAGTCCTGTCTCGAGAAGAGACATTTCATGTTTTCTCTGGGACAGTTGTAATGAGCCTGTCAACAATGTAAAGAAACATCTGCCTCCTCCGCTAGTACCCTGTGTGTTATCTCTCACTTCAACTTCAAAGACCAGTGCGGATAATTAGGCCACTCGGAAGGCTCTGCATTTGGTCATCCATCACATTAAACAATGGACAGAGAGCCCAGAAAATACCAATGACTTTCCTCCATCAGCTTTGGGCTGTGAAATGAATTATTGCATCTTAGTTAATAAAGACTGTTAAGAGCATTACAGAAGACACGACAGGGCTCAGTATAGAGAAGACTGTGCTGCTGTCTGAAACATTTTCCACATGGTCTCCATGCCAACTGATGTTGGAGACAGTCATCATGGAAACGCCATCATCGGACTTACAGCGTCTTTATTTGCACCAAAAAACCTTAATATAATCTTTGCTATTAATATTTGCAGACTTTGAATGGGCACTTACCACATTCTCCTTACTCAAATGCAAAGGAAAGTCCTTGGTTACGATCGCAGCATATTGCAGAAGAACTTTATTGATAGTCTGCAAGGAGGGAGAGATTCAGTATTATAATTACAATTTGTTTGCTGTTCTATTATTGAATCTTTGGAACTCACTGAAAAACTTTAGGCAGTCACAAGCTAGTAACAAGATAATATCAAATAGAGTGAATATACCAAAGAGTCTCACTAAATCGATGGCAAACTCTTTAACTGTGAGTTAGCGTGAGAAGGGGGGGTGGGGGTGGCTGACCTTTGCAAATCGGCACATGAAGTGAGCCAGAGCCTGTGGGTTCGGACACTCCAGCTTCTTGATAATCTCAAAACTCTGGTTTAGTTGAGTGAACACATCCACCACCGAACAAGAAAAGAGGGCGTGCTCCGAGGTTTGCTGAAACTGTAGCAAGAAAGAGAGTGTAAGCAAAGGACATGAAGTCACTGCCAACAGAAAATTATGTTTATGTAGTAGTTCCCAAGACTTTGACATGTTACATTTGTGAAGTGCCCCTTTATGAATACTGTTTTACAGTACTACTGACATTTAAAAAAATGTCTATATTCAATTGTTTTTCACTATTCAATTTAAAATATAAAACTTTAACAGAAGCGATACTGCTATGCAATCTTTCAAACTGTTTTTGTTAGCAGCAGTTTTTGTAAGAGCTTCTCTACACAATTAGCTGCAAGAGAGGTCATGAAAAATATACTTCCTTAATGCTAGTAAAAATGAACACATGCATACAAACATGTGTGAAGGTGCATCAATATCCTGCATAATGTCTGTGCCTAACTTGTATTGTGAACACATTTCCTCTCATTATTGCCTAATATCCCTCTGTGCCTTTTGCTGTCCGAAAAAAATCATGTTTGCGTCCTGTTTTTTTTATAAATTTTTAATTGAAATTTCATTCATATTCCTGTCTTGTGATGTCTCTGGGTGAGAAGTGTTTTTAACTGTATGTTATTTCCTTAATCCCCTCACACCCTCTTCCTCAAGATGTAAATTCAGTCTTAGCAGACCATTAATAAGAAATCAGCTTTAAGTGGCTTTGTTGGTTAAATATAAAGCTACATATTGAGGAATAATTTAATGCTGTACTCACTCCATCTTTCTTGTCCCTTTCCAGTGCTCCATTCAGGAAATCCATGGCAACGTCCTCGTTCTCATCAAGCCACTGAATGACAAATGGCTCAAACCACCTGAAAAAGAAAAGCCTTCTATCATTGAGGGGTCAAATCACAGTTAGATTATTTCATCTGTCTGGAGTGCCAGAGGAGTGTGGGTTTATTTTATGAGAACAAATCAGAAACCAAGGCTTTTTAGTTATTTAAAAATGATCAGGGAACCACTTTGTTTAAGGAAGATGTGGTTTTGGCCAAGACTCCAATTCATGCAGGCATTGATATCAGGTTTCAGTTTGTAGACTGCGAGGCTCAGACAGAGGACAGCAGAGGACAGGACAGGACAGGACAGGACAGGACAACACAGGCCTGGATGGATGAGTCGGGTAAGGAAGTACATTTGTTAGTGGAATAGTAATGCTGTTTTGTCTGTTTCACTTTGCCATTTATTTGTTTAATACAGTGCCTGAGCTTGTCCTCAGAGCAACGGATGTCCCCTCAAAACTGCTTTGTATTCACGCTAAGGGCATCTGCCACAAGAGGGAAAGCCAATAAATAAGGTGGGTGTGGCGACAGAGAAAGAGAAGAAAGACAGGCATACAAAAGAGAAAGACTGTGTGTACAAGCGTGTGTGTTTGTATGATGTGTATGCCTTTGGAAGAATCAATCCTGCCAGAGATGGTGTTTGAGTGACAGTGTTGGAGAAGGGGAGGGCAAGTCATTACTCTGATACACTGGCAAGATGGGAGAGGGCATTACGTTCCCTTTGTGTGTTACATGTGTTTGTATTGCAGCTATTCCTGCTGTGCTATGCATGATTATGAATGCACAATGGAAAAAAGATACGTGAAAAGAAGAACAAAAACATGCTTTTAGATTATACATTTATTTCCTCATCCAAAAAAGTTTATGCTTGGCTTGTTTAAAGGTTTGCCAGCACAGATTATCCAAACATGAAAGTTTTACTGATTCAGACTCTACCAGAAACAGGTCTGATTTACCATGATTTGTAGTCATCACATTCACATAACTGACCGTTACAGAATCTTTCTCCTTAGGGGTTTATGTGTAATACTGAAAAATGATTAAAATAGATTTTAAATGTTGATTTCCTTAAGCTACAAAACACTGTGGAGTTCCACAGAGATCAATCTTGGCCCGTACTTTAGTTTTTTTGCCTTATTTACACTATGTAAATATGAAACTGATTATTAAAAAAATTAGAGGCAGAAGTGACCAATGAAATGTGAAAGACATTATCTGCCTTCTATCTTAATTTATTAAAAGGGCTATAAAATGTTATCCTAAAGCAACTGAACAATTGTGACTTTTTCTTTGCAACAGATCTGAGTAAGTCAATCCTTTTCTGTTGCCCTGTTTGTTAACTTGTGTGTAACAAGCAATCTGTTCATGTTATATTATGCATTTGTAATTAAATATGTAAATTAAATATATGTATCCCCCTTAATTAATAGCGTATCTGTGCACTTTTGTTCATACTGTAAAATTAGTGTGAATACCTGTTTGTGCATTTCTGCCTGTGCACGTGTGTGGAAATGACACTTACAGAGAATATTCAGGAGGAACATCCTTGAAGGCTGGCAGGTCACGGACATACTCATTATGGAACCATTTGACTTTGAAGTGAAGATTCATGTATTCAGTACTTTTGCATAGGCGGTGCTTGTCATGCTCTGTAATGCAAATAAAAACATGAGAAGCACACATGTTAGCATGCACAGTAATATTAATGAGTCTCAAACACATGGGAACACCTCTGGACTGAGCAGACAGCATGGTAAATTCTAAGTCGTCACTGCAGTGTCAAACTTTTGTTCTATAAAATAGTAAACGTGTTGCATGTGATCTGTTTCTGCTGCTTCTTTGAACAGCTTCTTCCAGCAAAAAACTCGCAAGGCACAAGTATAGACACACACACTAATAGAAATGTACAAATATCTTTATAAGCATAAAGTGGACTTGGGCAGCAGTGGTTGCTTTTAATCTGACATCTTAACTGGCTCAATTATGTACAGCCTAGAGCTATCAAAGAATGACGAAATAAAAACAAGCTTGTGTGTGCGTCCAGCTCTCTTCAAAAGAAAGAAAGCCCTTGAATGACTGCATACAAACTGAAACTAAAATGGATTGGACTTTCATGTCAGCTGACATGGCTGCTGAGTCATTTAGTCCAGCTCACTGTAGACATTTTAGTACAGTTAAACATTTCCATGGGATCCCCTGGAGGAGTAATGAATGGTGATGGTGCAAAAGAGGGAGTGAATAAAAAAGAGATGAGGGAAAAGAAAGGAGAGCAATGAAGCAAAAACAGAGACGAAAGAGAGAAAAACACGAGGGAGAAAGACCAATGATAAGGAAACTATTCTGCAATTGCAACACTGGGTAAACTCAATTGCCTTTGTTACATTCCTGATTGTGATGCAATGACACTAAGAAGAAGAAGAAACAGAGGAGATGAGGAAATATCATGGCAGCACAGAGGATGATGGGAGCATTTTTTCTATCGTTGAAATAAAAATAGGAAATCAAGCTAACATTGCATATAAAAGAGACTAAACACTACGAAAGGAGCGAGGAGAGTGAAGGCTCAGTTCGGGACTGTCTTCGTCAGAAAAATTACAGCGTTGTTTGTTTAACAACCTCTTTACATTTTCTTTACAAGCGACCTCTTGTGGCCGTGTGAATAACAGCTGTTGTGTATCTGGTACAAAGATGGAAGGTGGCGGGTGGCTGGGTGTGCAGTGTGTCTGACTCTGACTCCAGAGACTATGCATCTCATCTCTTACCAACAGTCACTGTTACTTTCTTTTAAACAGGATCACAATCTTCCCGCAGTATTTGTTATGATCAAAAAGCACAACATATTTTGTCGTTCAGGTAGGAGGACACCTGACATTAAAGGGCCACACCACTGATTTTATACATGAAGATCAATTCTCTTCTCACAAGGAATACTATTCAACCTGTCAAAACAGTTGTCAGGCGTCTCTGCAACTGGGCTTTTTAATACAATGCCTGTATTATAAAATGGAGGTGGTGGGGGGCGAAATACTGCACATTGGTCAGGGAGGGTCTAATGGAAGATGATCATGCAACAAAGACCCCTGGCTGGAGAGGTATACTGCAGTCCATAGTAGGCATGAGAACACAAAAACATCTGCAACTGCACTCTGCAATCTCATAGTGAATACTGTATATGTAATGCAGGAAGAACGCACAAAACTCAGTCTGCACCCGAGGCAGATCACCCCAGCCTTTTCCAGTGTGTGTGTGTGTGTGTGTGTGTGTGTGTGTGTGTGTGTGTGTGTGTGTTTGTCTCTTCGCCTCTCTCTGTGACTCCTCAATGTTTTGTTTTACTTCTTTTGTCCAACCTTTTCTTCCTTATTTTGAGTGTTTTTGTGTACTTTTTATCCAGTATGCAAATTGCCATGTAATCCCTTTCTGTATGGCAGAGAGCAGATATCTGGGTTTTTTTTGTGTTTTTTTTGCAGATGTTGCAGTTTTCCACAGATAAAATGTGTGTTGTTGGGTGGGGGGGACAAATTTGAGAATTTTTTTTATTGCCAGGTATGAACTCTATTACATCTCAGATAAATCCAGACAAAATGTGGCGTTATGTGGACACCAGACGGTAGATCTTAAACAGGGCGAAAGAGGATGGTTTTTAAAAAGTATAGCAGAAATAGAGACACACACAGTCACAGTCTTTGGCAGATATAAGATACATACATCCACACAACATCAAAGACAGGTTTAATTCCAATGCATCGCACCCTAGCTGCTGTGCCTTAATCCTGATAAGAACCTGAGTGCTTACTCTGATGAATAGTGCAACGCCTGCCACCGCACTCTCCTCTCTAAGCTCTGAGGAAAACATTTACATATGTGTCATTAACATATTTACCTGTATGAGAATGTATCAAATTCACAGTGCAGTATTTTACTCCTTAGACCGGACGAGTCAGTTTAATGCAGCCCACTGCAAACCTGCTTTCGAAATTGAGGTTAGAGAAAAACCTTCAAACTTAAAATTAGTGTTATTACAAAAACAACAATAACAATGGAGCTGTGTAAAAATGTCAGAGTAGCATGACTCATGGGAGGGACTGCACACTCCAACTGGATGGAACACAATTGTGCCGCAACCCAATTCTCTGAAAGAGTGTCTCTGAGAAATAGTCTCTGATGATACTTCTCATTGTAGCAGAAACAGTGGGTGTGAAGTTGTCAAAGCCACCACAGCTGAACACTTATCATAGGTAACGTGTCGGGAACAGAAGGTTAAAAAACACAACCTGGTAATGTTGACTGACAAGTGATCTGATGGAATTTCATTGTAAAAACAGTGCAGACGTATCCTCTTTAAATATTGCGTGGAGCATCATGTCTATCTAAGTTATTTTCTCCTCTCACACCGTGAATGACTGAGGTGGGTTTGTTCCACAGATTTTAACATTTTGACAGACAACTTTTCACAAATCTCAGGAGCCACACTAGGGGACAGTTTTAAGTTTTACAATGTCCTGCACATTACACTATATGAAAAGCCACAATGATCCCAGCACCTTGCAGTTATTGTCTGTGGGAGCTGAACACTAGAAAATGGCTGGGATCACTGCTTTCATCTACACCTAACCTTCATGGTCAAAGTGGTTTTGATGGCTGAAATTGCAGAGGGATTTAAGGTTTCACCTGGATTCACCTAGCCAGTCTGTGTCATAGAAGGAGCAGGTGGTTTAAACAGTGTGAATATTGAGCTGAGATTGTTTTACTGTAGAGAGGACCTGCAGTTATTCTCCTGCGGAGGTTGTGCAATCTGAACTGAGGGGTCCACTGTGGCAGTGCCACTTTAATAACTGAGCTGGCACTGCAAGGCAGCTTAAACACATACAGGGGTGGACACGCACATGCACACACTTACACTCCCAATCACAGTTTGTCAACCTTTCTGCTCTGAGCTCCGAAATGCACACACTCACAGTCACATAGTCACCTAAAGGAAGCAGATGGAGGTCAGCTGGGAGACTGAAAAGTAGAGGTCAGCAGGTGTTAGCTTGCTGTATGTGTGTTTGCAGAGTGTGTGTCTCGTTATAACACGTACTACATACATACATGTACATAATCAATGTTATGTACATTTCTACAGCCTTAAAGTTTCTTCTGCCCTTTCTTTCATTGTTGTTGCAAAAGAAATACAATACTGCTTGACTAGAAGGTTTCACTGTTCACATAAAGCCCTTCTTTATGTACAAAGATATCAGTAAGATATGCACATAATGAAAGGGAGAGCGTGTTTGGTGAATCTGAATTAAGGAAAGACTCAACTGTTTTTTTTCATACAGAAATTGTACTGAATTGGTTTTCATATTCAATTTTCAAACCAAATTTCCAGAGAGGAGAAGGCACCAATGTCTTAGATCAATATTACTGATGTATTAGCACATGAAGGTCAATATAATTTGTGGCTGCATTTCATTTACTGAAGGGAATGGTTCATCCAGTATTCTCAAACAACACTTTTCCTTCAAGCTTCAAAATCAGTAGTTTGAAGACGGAAACATCTGCCAGAGGTTAACAGAGCGATAAGTCCTTGAGAAGCTTTCGTCTTTCGAAACTCCTCAGTTTAGGAGTCATAAAGCCGATATCCTCTCTCTAGAAAACGGAAGCACAGAGGGACAGAATGCGCTTCTTTGCACACTCTGAATAAAAGCAAAAAGATATAATTTTCCACTCACTGGGCCCAATGTGACTGTTTGAATAGAGGAGAGAATCTGAGGGAAATGAGGCCACAGGGAGCAGTGTTTTAAGAAGCTTGCAATAGAATATACAGACACTGTCAAACTTCGGACTGAGTTAGTTTTTTTTTTTTTTTTTTTTAGGAGGCCACAGATAATTCTTGTGTTTAAAAAACAGTCAAAGCCTCCTCAAAAATTTAATTACAGGCTGTTGAACCTCAATATGATTAATTTATCATTCATTGGTGTATTTCACGTCCATGACTAATTATTTTGTAAGCCTAGATGTCAGATTTTTTCAAATGGACAATCTGTCATTCTGGAAGGTAAGTCAGTTCATATTTATTCATGCTGTTTATGCAAATGCAGCCTCCTGAGGCCTCCTCGTTGTGTCACAGGGACTGACACGTTTAAAAAAAAAAAATAATGAAAAAAGCATTTTGCATACTGTGTATGTGCGTGCATGTGCATGTTTGAACGTGTGTTATGTTTGTGGCACCACAAAGACTGAAGCAAGCAGCACAACAATGTGCTATTTTTCTGACCTTGAAACATGTGTTATCTATTCGTATGGCATGTTTGTGCCCTGCACCCTGTGAATGATGCAAAGGTTTGAACAGACGCACAACAATACAGTAGCTGCCTGCAAATGAGATACCACAAGGTCAGGTATTTGAATTATTATAAAAAACTGGAACTCTGACTGTCCAATGAAAAGAGACTGTGAATGGCCAGGGATGTTTTTACTGCTCTGTTAACATGTGGAATATGTTAACAAATTCCTCAACTTGACCATAAAAAATGCAAGTTGTTGCGATTATTTCAAGAATGCCAGTGAGACACATTCTGCAAAGTGCACGTTATTAATTAAGTATTAGCAGCATATGTCATCCACAACTGCCTGTGGACTTTGTGACAACCTTCTCTTTAATTCATTTGACTGAGGCCTGATCCATCTGCAGTCTCTAGTTTGAAGGAGGAATTTGTGGGATCAGCACCAGGCTGTCATAAAGAAACAACACTTCTACTGTGAACATCAAACTGTCCAGTGTTTTCCTGGTCTTACACGTTGCAAATGACGAATGTAGGTCTGGTCTCTCGTCTTCATTTGGTGAGGCATTATCATTACAGGCCATTGTGATTGGCACAGCTGTTTAACAGATAATGTGACTGGCTGAAAAGATAACAATTAATCATCACACCCATCTTATTTATATTCCACTTCAACGGTGCTTTTGCAAATAGCGTGCACATGCACAGATGCACATATATAGAGAAAAGTATCAAGTGTGCCTCAATGCAATCTCATTGTCTGTACATACACAATCTAGCAATAATAATCAGGCTGTTAAAATAGGGCCCTCATATCTTTGTATGCAAGTCGATGTGTGCATGTGCTTTTGTGTACATTGGTACATTCATTGCCTTGTTGTATGTGTGTGTGTGTGTGTGTGTGTGTGTGTGTGTGCCTTTGTGCCCTGCTGGTGGTAAACAGTGTGGGCTGTCCTGAGGGAGGAGTAGGCTCAGGGTCCCTGGTGAGGATGTCATCTTGTCTGACTCAGCCCACAGGGACTGACAAATGCGCTCTCTTCCTCATTGATTCAAATGCCATGGATATTATGACAAACTGCAGTGGTTCACCATCCTCCAATCACCATTCGGTGAGCATAGATATAGGAGCATGAGGTTAGATCTGTTCAAGAAAAAAATTAAAATAAAAAGACTGGAGGACAAGAATTGAACCAAGTCAAGTATAGTTTTCTGTGTGACATAATTCCTTCATCTTGGCTTCTGACCCAGTTTTGTCAAAAGGCTTCCTAAGCTGTAGCACAGGACCTACTGACACAGCTCTGCTATAACACCATAGCCCACAGAGACACTAACTCCTGTTGATGTGACTCAAACATATAATGCATTTGGACAAAGCCAAAGTTATGACTCAGTAATCTAAGAGTCCACTCTGGTTCAGTATAGTAAATCACCATTCCAGTGTATCTTTTACAGATATACTGCATTTACTTTCATTAACTTTATTTAAACAAATGCACTAAAACAACAAATCGTACAAGGATTTCTTCAGGCATTTACCCTTGTGTTTGCAAAAACACCTGCAGGTACATCTGTGTATTGAATGATGAGATCTCTATGTGTAAAATGAATGCACCACCTGCAAGGCTCGAACAGGAAATCAGTACTTTATAAATCCTATCCTATCAGAATTAAGTGTGCAGTGTGAATAGTGCAAAGAGGCATCAGAGATGAACAGTTGGAGAACAGACTAGCTTCTTTAAAAAAAAAAAAAGACTGCAACACATACCCTACAGCCATGCCTGAACCCCGTAAACAATGTCTTTTTGTGGCAACAAAACTCCCACCGCCAAGGTACATTAATTGAAACTCAATTAAAAAATTCTGTGGAGTGAAGCTGTTCCAGCAAGCTGAAGATTAGTTAATGGGCTGCTGGAGCATTGGATCTTTAATGACATGCTCCAGAGACCACAGCCATTAAACAACCATACAGTGAATATACTACATGTACTGTGGAACTTCATCACACAAGGCACCCTTTTGTTGCCAAAACATAGTCAAATTATTGATATGTGACTTTGTTTTGATTAAGGTGACAAGAGATCTGCTGATATTTCTTTGAGTCAAAATTTTCTGTGTAATGGCTTTACCTTTGCTTCTGAAAAATCAAGAATTTACCTTACACGAGAACCTGTCTGTCACTGGACATGGGAAATGATGAAATGATAAGTGTGTGAAAACTCATCTTACAAGTACAGAGTGTTTTTTGGAGTATTTACCATGTACGAAATGGTGAATAAGTGAATGAGGGAGTGAATTCAGCTGCAGCCATTCACTCTCACATCCCTCTTTTCTGTCTCTTCTTCTTTTCTCTGTCCACCCCGCCTCCCGCGCTCTCTTGCTCTCTCACACATTCAGAGATCCACACAGAGATGCTAAAATTAGTAGCATCCATTTCTGCACCAGCACTGGCACCAAAGGCCTTAGAGCAGGAAGCAGAGGATGCATCAAAGACTTCATTAAGTACTGCACATGCACATGTGTGCACACAGACACAGGCACACAAACACACACACACAGATTCCTCTTTTATACTCGTTCACTCTTTCTTTCTTACTTGCACAACTGAACGCTTGCACAAATGCACAGACGAACATGGCTGCATGCACAGACACACACACTAACGGAGAAACACAGACCAACAAAGCAGGACATTCTGGCCCGCCTCCTTCAGGGTGTCTCTGTCAGCCGCCCTGCCAGTTTCTCTGTGCCTTCTTATGTAAACAGGTCACTCTGAGTTACTTCCGTTTGTCTGAATGAGAAAGAGAAGCAGCAACCTGGACTGGCTCAGTATTCCTACCCTCTACCACCTCATTGTCTCCCTTCCCTGTGTAAAAGCACATACAGTTCATGCACGTATGAAGGAATGTACACATGCATGCTACAGGATGTACATGTGTACAGCATGCATACATTTCAAATGTGACCTTGCATACACTTATACTACCGATTTGTGAACCTTTCTGTACTGTTTCTATTGATCATCTCAACACACACACACACACACACACACACACACACACGCGCAGATACACACGTGCACATACACGTGTTAGCTGAAGGTGCTTGTCAGTGTGATGGCAGAGACAGGAAAAATCACACTGGGAAATTAAAGGCAAAAAAAAAACAAAAAAAACTGTAAAATTCTGCTTCTCCGACATAACGGATGTAAAACATTGAATGAAAGCAAAGCCGTCTCACCTTCCCTAAAACTGCAGTCGAGTACAATCAATTTCTGGTGTTCTACTAACAGTTTATAGCTGTGAATGTGCAGCTGAAGGATTGTTTTGTGACTGATCTGTAGAAAGAAGTGAGCTGTAACTAGAGTAATTAAATCCCCTATGGTTTCACTGCTTTCTTTTCCAGATAACCATTGATGTTCTCTTCTGTCTGTAAGCACATTTCTCTCACAATATGTCAAGTGTGTTCTGTTTTTGTTTTATTTTTCTAGATATCCCACACAGACACGGGTCTATAAATGTGCCACACACATGCATGTGTTTATCCTTCTGGTAGGAACTTACATTGCAGCTTACATTGCACATATTACCTTGCCTGTCAATGTTACCAATTCTTAATAGAGGATTCATTAATTGCACTTTGTTCTCTCTTTAAGGAGAGCCTGATGTCTTGAAAGTGAAAAAATAAACATGCAATGTAGCTAATATTCAATCTGACATATTCCTTTTTTCTATAGTAATTGTGATCATTTATAGTGTGACTCACACAGTCAGTTTACTATCTAAATGACATGTAAATACACTGGTTACACAACAGCAATGCACTATGGGGCACTACATTACGTTTAATAGGCAGGATAGTCTGATATTAATGTCAAAAATGAACTGTACACACATACTAATGATATTAAGTTTAAGCAATACACAGGATCAAACATTAAGTGGCCAAGTTTAAACTTGCACCATCTGTTTTTTATGTTGTTTTACAATCTATGCAGTAAAACATATTATGTGGTTTACAGTCTGCATGTTTGCACCACACTGTTGGTTTATGAGCTGTCAGACTCTCCTTCATTTAACTACTAGCCTGTTTCCACCAAACCAAACCTAGGACTCTGACAGCCAGCAGGACCAACAAGAAATGAGCAATAATTCATACAAAGTGCTCCTTTGAGGAACATGACAGTCATGTCCTCCTCCTGGCACGTGTCGCTATGGGCGGGCAGTGATGTACTGACAAGAAGAGGCAAGAGGAGGCAAAGCGAGGGAACATGGTTCAGGCTCAAGGAGCCAGAGAGAGCGGATATGTGACTGAGTGCATCCATGATTCTTGTCTCCTTTTGTCACACGGACACCCTCAGGCAAATCAGACACACATACACAAACACACACACGCTGCCCAAACCTGCTGTGACAGCAGTCAGTAACACCCTAGGTGCTCACATGCCCAGCTGCCCTGACTCAGATATGCACACCTAAAAACACAACCGCTCTCTCTGTCTCTACCTGTTTATCGATTGACTTCACTCTGTCTATTATCCTTCACACAGTGGAAAGACAAATGATATAAATAGTTAGTGTGCTATAATGAAACTGTGCTGTCTAGCAAAACAGCATAAAAGCCTTGTAATCACTTGAAAATAATAAACTTGTTGTGGAGTAGTGTAGTTTTCTATCGTTATCGTTTGACTGATTGCCTGTCAGTAGTTTAATCAATTCACATGTGCACAAGTAGATAGTTTTCAATCTTTGCTCCTCAAATTGATAAAAACTTTTGTTAATTATCTAAAAGATAAATTACATCATTTGAATTAATTTAGCCTCTGACTGATTATAATGTGTAGCATTATGCTGATGATACACTATTCTGCCATTATTCACTGAATATAATAAGATGTTGAATAAATACAACGATCCTTCAGCGATATAATGTGATAAGACTAAATTCATGCTATTCTCAAGACCTGTGAAAAATGTCAATGTGCTGCAGAGGACGGAGTCCCATAATTGAATTTCCTGGATTGATGATGCTTTGTTCATAGTCATAATAAAAAGATTCATATTAAAAGTGTTGTAGCTGAAGCTCAGCTTTCAGTATAAAACATATAACACCATTTTCCAGCTGTGGCTTTAGTTGTGACAACAACTAGAGAACTGAAAATTGTTTTTTCATAAAAAAACATTGATTGTTAATATTCACTTTATTTTCTTCTTTATCAACAGAGTAATTTCTAACAGTTTGAGGGTTGTGGTAATCCAGATTGTGGGATTATTACATATCTGAAAAATCTGATGGGTGTGTTACAACATAAAACACAATGTAAAGATGTTGGTGTTCTTCCACTGCAAACACACACAGTTTCCGAAAATACCGCATTGCCAGATGATGAAACAAAGTTAATGGAAGCTTGCTTTTTCTCTTTAGGGCACAGGAAGGCAATGGGGTAACAACATCCTATTTATGACAGAAGGCAGGGGAAGTCTGAGAATATATAACTTCAACAATACCACTAGTGTGATACAGAGGCTACAGATAGTGCTGGGTGATGCTTCATTCATTTTCAGTAAATATTCCACCAAGGTGTCACTGTTAATTTTCAAGAACATGAATGTTAAAAATAAATGTGGAATTGTGCAAAAAATATTATAGTGATTTCATATAAAATCTCACATTATCCACACATGCTGCTTTACAGCTGCTCATTACCTCAACACAGGAATGCAAGTCACATGTGTGTGCGCATACACACGCACACACACACCTATAAATCTACACCTGTCTCATTAAAATCTGATGCATGGGCATATTTTTGTGCTTAATACTCAATACTGTATACTTTTTTGGCAAACAGAAGATCACATTTTACACATATTTATCTCATATTGCATGCACATAATCTACATGCTTCCTGTATGCACGTGTGAGTATATGAAGAGACCGCAGTTTGCAGTTGCCATAGCAACTCGAGATGATTTGGTAAGGAGAAAGCAGCAGGTATGTGCTGTGTACATGAGGTTTTTAACCATCAATAATATTGTATAGAGTATGGTCTGGACTCTCTATGAAAGTGTCTTTATATAACTTCTGTTGTGCTTTGGTGTTGTATAAATAATAAATAATAAAACTGACTCGACCAATAAGCTCTTTTGGTACATCTCTGCTTTTTCTGTTACTCACAGTCTAAGGAGCATTTCCAGTGTTTGACCTCCGTCAGATCACCCATCTTATCTTACCACTTCCTCTCTGCCTCTTTTGCCATCATTGAAGTGGCAGATATCACACCCTCTGTCATGTCTAATACAACATAGAAGGCAAGATTTGTATGAAAAACACTGCTGCACCAAGTTAAACGTTATAGTGGCGCCTGACAGATAAGAGCACCGCATAATCCTGGATATATATGGTGTGGTACATTTGATTGATTTTCAAAATGGTGCTGGGAATGGTAATCTTCTCCTACTGAGCAGCATCCAAGCAATTTGTCCAGAGAAAGTCTGACTTTGACGTGAAGTGATCAGACAAGGGATGTGAATTTGGTAAACTTGAGCATAGTGTGTGCTGCGTGTGAATGTCATATTGCATGATTTCTGGGTAATAAAGCTAACTGCTGTTTAGAGACTTAGTCGAGTCAAACTTCAGCGCAAACATTCACACAAAGCCATAACCCAGGGTGCTACCCTGCTGAGTCCTGAAGTGCAAACACACACACACAGCTATTTTAACATTCATTCACAACCCCAGTCACATTAATTCCCTTTTGCATTCCACCTCCCCTCCATATATCCTGATCCTGATATCCTGTGGGGTTTGATCCAGAAGCCTTTAACCTAAAAAAAAAACAGCTTGTTTAATCAATAACCTCCTGGAGGCTTTCGCTGTCTTTTGGGAGGTGAGCTGGAGAAAAGGGGGGTGGGGATTGAAGTCAAAACCCACAATATATCGGGGAACATCTGTCTTCCTGCCAGCGGAGCACATCTGAGATTTATTGCTTGATCACTGCAAATCTCTGCTGTCTTGGAAAAAAAAGAACTCTTGTTGACAAAATCTTTTCTAACCTATTGCAGATTACAAGAATACTAAATGTGAATAACATTAGGGCACCTTGTCTACTTAAACGAGACACCACATCGCTGCTACGGAATGACTGGTTTACACTTTTGAGTATTTAATGGTAATGGGGGAAACTGATTGAGTATTTTTGGTCCAGGCTAGATTAAAGGTTGTAAATCACTTCCCTTATATGGTACAAAATTCCCTTTTTTATGCCTTTATCCTGCACACTGCAGGCAATTCTTGCATTATACATTTGCATTGTAAGTTCAGTGTTATGTTTGTTAGGCCATAACAAAGACGCAGACACAAGCATAATTGAAAAATGTGTAATGGCTGTTGCACATCTGTAATTACGGTAAGTTTTGGGCATAATGACTCACTACTACCTACCTAACACTGCCTACTGATGGTCATGCTTCTAAAATCTTCCCACCAATGTTTAAGTCATAGACAAACAACTGTGCCTTCACCCCTACATGTCTAACTCCAATACTGAACTCTAAATCACCTTTAAAACCTTAAATGCTACATGAATAATTGAAAACAAGAAAACAACACTTTGGGTTAGATCCAAATATCATTTCCTCATCATATATTACTTATATAAAACACTTGCACCACACAGGTAACAAAACACAGAAACAGGCACTAGCACATCAACATTGTGCCACTGATCAATTGTTTATCTTGATTACATGAAGTTCCGGTTTCTCTATAGGGATCAATAGAATGAAATCAGGGAAGCGTAATCTAGATAGGCAGTAGAGCTGACCACAGCCGATAAACAACACCATGACACCAGCCAATAAACAGCACTCAGATACACAGAGGTATAACACAGTAAACTTATCCCTGTGTAGTTACAGAGGAAAGGAGAGAGCGTCACATTAGAACATGCTAAACCTAGTTTTTCTTTGCCATCGATCAATCAGTTTATATAGTTTATCTTAAGCTCTCATTCAATCCCACACACACACACGCACACATGCACACACGCACGCATACACACACACACACACACACACACACACACACACACACACACACACACACACACCCTCAGGAGATGATTGTCTTATCAGTAACATTACTGACCTTCCATTGCATACTTCATATCCAGGGCGAAGAGACTCCACGTGATCTCAGCGCTGATCTTGCCCACGTTCAGCTCCTGTGGAAACCTGGTGGAATTGAGACGGATTCCAATCAGACTCATTTCCGTATAATAACACGCTCGACTGGGTGGCCTGATGGCTTGGCCCAGCCTGAATCTCTAACAAACGACTTAACAGATGTGCAAGAAGACATGGTTGGTGAATCTCATAATCTAATAATCCCCCGTCATTTCCAAACCGGGTTGAATTGGGGCGGAATGGGAGAGACATGCCCGGGGCTTACAGATGAGAAAAAAAGTGCAGGAGGAAATGACACGGCGGAGAAGGGAGACAGAGGGTGGCAACCTATTTGGCAGGTAATCTGCTTTTTTGAATGCCTATAGATTTTCAGTCAAAGCTTGAATGTGAGGTGTCGATGGTTTAATTATCCGTATCTTCAGACAGTGATGGGAGGACATTTATAGATGACAGGGCCCTGGCCTGAGAAAGTTCAATTTATCTGGAAATGTTTTACTTTTGCTGGAGACCGCCCTTTTTTCCCCAACAACAAATGTATTTGTCCACCGATTTCTATTGAAGCTATAATCATCTGCTCAGCCGGGACACTCCTGCAGAAGGCAAAGCCGGAGCGTGCACACATACGTACACGCAAACACTTTCTTCTTCCCTCTCCAAATGTTGGTGCGTCCTTTTGTGGAGCAAAGAAACAAACACTGAGACGAGGAGGTGGATTTGTGCTCCCAGTCACTACTGGAGAAGAAAAACAGACTCCCAGAAACAATCGTGTCCTCTTTCATCTCTATTGCTCTGAGAATCTCCCTCTCCAGCTCAGTTATTCTTCAGTCTTGCCACGCACCCACATGGTGTACTGTAGGCGAGGCAGACAATGAAAACCCTCCATGGCAAAAATGAATGTAACATCGAGAGTCACTGTGCATGCCTTTAGATGGTCTACTTCTCTTTGGTGAAATAAATGATGTTATGTGGTTTGCAATCTACAGTAAATCTGGAAATGATCTCTAAAGCTCTTCTTATCCTTTACACTTTTAAAAACAACTCATATTTCCAATCATAAAATAAACTCTGCGGATCAGTCTATTGGCTTGAAAACTGCTAGGCTTGATTCCCATGTAACTATTCTCCGCATAGAGCAACAGACTAACATTTTCTTTTTTTTCCCTTCTGGCAGCAGCTCCCATTATTTAAAGGCAAAAGGTCCACTCTTGGGTTTGTAGTGAAAAAGCATCGGAGTTGCTGTCACTCTGGAACGTGACCAGGGGAATGTGGAGGAAATGGACATGAATATTGCAAATCTATCATTAGACAGTGTAGGAGAGAAAGCTCAGGGCATAAACACAGTCTTAATAAGCATCGTAAATCAGCAAGAGGAAGGAGAAGAGAAGAAAGGGGGAGGCGAAACTGTGAGAGGATATGTATGAGTGAGACATCTTATTTCTTCTAAGGCGAGCTCCATTCCATCTTCTTCAGGTTGTATAATTTATTAGATTTTATTAACCAAATCAATTAAAGGGCACAAACACAACCACCTTGCACCTCTCTCAACACCACCACCACAACCAGCCCTCTGTCCCCTTTTCCTTTATACCAACAAATCTCTCATCTGTTATGTAATTCAGCAACACTGCGTTCCCCTTTCATCCATCCGTACTATGGCTCACCATACAAACAAAGTATTTTTCACTGCTGGCTTCTTCTGCAATACTGTGCTCATTCAGTCTCTACAATTACTAAAAACATTTTTCACATTTACAGGAGCAGATGGAACGGCTTTTTTCTTTTCCCTTACATTCTCTAAAAAAAAAAACCCCCCCAAAAAATTATCTTAAAATTAATTAATATGAGGTGATTATTTAAGACGGATTTCTCTCCCTCATCTATATAATCCTGTGTGATGAATAATGAAGCCAAACTTGGCCTTAATTAAGCAAAATAAATAATCAAAAACAACAAAAATACACAAATATTGAACAAATAAGTAAATATTTCATCAGCGTAAGGCATTTTAAAGCCTCAAACAATTACTTACAGCATCAGCTAGTTGTCCGTTTTTTTTTTACTTCCATAACAAAACACACCACTCACCACATATATATCCAACACAAAATTAAGCTTTAGAATGAAAAGCACTGTTTTAGTGTGTTTTCATGATGATCTCTAATAGATTTAAACACTTGAAATAGTGGAAGCACTTACAAATTATAGTTTTATGAAAATATTATAATGTTTACAAAATGTTCAACAATGTACGTATATGTAAGGGGAGTATTTAACTGCTTTCCACAGGAGTTAAAATAGTAACCACTGAAGTGCAGTTGGATGTATTTGATCAGATTTCTTGGCAAAAAGCAAGTATGTGTAATAAAGAAGTACATACTGGTTTATGACTGGGGTGTAAGCCGTCCGGTCCTCATCGATTACAGACACCATGAGAGTGATGAGTTTTGGCCAGAAGTCCAGGTTCTTTATTGACGGACCCTGCTCCTCACGGGGAAGGTCCTGCTTCCGGCTCTACGGAGGAAGAAATTAACACGATGAGAGTCACAGGCCAGTTTGAGTGTGATGAGGGGCGAGTCTATACGATAAGAAAAAATGAACTGTGGGATTTGGCAAAAATCCAAAATTGGCTGGAATAAGAAAGAGAAAGCCAAACAAAGATGGATGCTGCACTTAACCAACTGACTTATCAGTGCATTTATATCTTCTATATCCCATGTAAGATGAGCCCAGAGATCATCCAACTCTAGATTCTTAAAGTTCTAATCCTCAGATTTTCGTGAATAAATAAAACCCAGTTTGATACAATTTATGGTCTACATTTTTCAGCTATAGCTATTCAGTGTATTTAAATTCTGTCATTAACAAATACAGCACTTATCATTGTCAGAGGGTCATTGTAGGATTCAAATTACCTTCACATGCATGAGGAATTCACAGGAAATGGTGCATGAATGTAATTCAATGTTACTGTTCACAGTTTCATCTCATCGATATCAGCCTCACTGTTTACTGTTCTGCTAATGTATTGCTAATTCGAACTAAACATTTCCCACTGCTGCTCATTAACTAGAATTTCCATCTCATGGTTGTGTGCCTCCGTCAACCAGTCAAGGAAATATGGTCAAAACCTCCCCTATATTCCTGAGTTAATGGCCAGAAAATTGCTTTTGCAGAACATTATGACGTCACGGTGACCTTAACCCTTGACCTTTGACGTCCAATTTCTAATCAGTTAATACTTGATTCAAAGTGAATGTTTGTGGCAAATCTGAAGAAACTCCCTCGAGGCGTTCTTGAGATATGACGTTCATTAGATTGGGATGGACAGCCTATAAACATAATGCCGCCAGCCACGACGGTCACTGAGGCACAGAAACATCTAATTGCTATGAGGATCGTAATATTACAATTACGTGCCAAAACTAGAAAACCAGAACCCAAAAGGTGACGGCCCACAGCTGCTGAAAACTACAGTTCAATAGTTATAACTTCTTCACACTACACATCTTGTGTTTTGTATATGTCATGGAGAGTACTATATAGTCTGTGGAAAGCTTTGTCAAGTCTGGGAAAATATCTCTGACTTTCTTGTCATGTCTGTCATATCTAGGCTTGTGCTTGCAGGCTTGAAAATTTAAAAACAAAAACCCTGAGGCTGTGAGACATGGGGGGTTTCCATGCAGGAAATGTCTGACAAACACATGCCACTAGTTGGGTTACATTGCACGTGGAATGTAAGATGGCATTTTTGAAGTTTGAGCTGTCTGAGAACTTAAAGTCTGGATGTCTTAGTTTCCCCTGTGAGTACCCCTTTAACATAACCTGGACTCACCTGTCCACATTGTCAATATCTGTGATTAAAATGTGGAAATAATGTCTGTATCTTTCAGATGCAGTTAAACTCTGCACATCGGCTCCTACAAGTCTCAAGTAAGAGCCAATACATGAGGATGAAGGCATGTGATCTCTTGTATGTTTAGATTGTACTGGTGGCTGAACCTTTGTGGCTTCAGCAGAATAGCAGTGACTGCTGAAGACAAGACTGAGCTGCTGCTGGAGGAGCGCGAACACACACTGAGAGTGCAGTGAATTACTGAGACACACACACACTCACAGCCTAAACTCTGCTCATGTCACAATAATCTGTTTGTAATGAGGGTGAGAGGAACAGTTAAGATAAAACATGTGTTTTCTTTCTGTCTGAATGCTCTGGGAGGACTTTGATGAGGATGAGGCCAGACCTCTTCTAAAGCTGGTAAGACCACAATCCTGACTTCAGGCCTCACAGTAGTATGGACTCAACTGTTACATTACACTCAATTTCTCCTGTAAATATATCAGAACCTGCTCAACATATTCTTTCCTTGTTTCAGGTGTGGGAGGTGAACACCGGCATGAAGATGAGGGACGCTGAGTTTGAAGCCAGAAGGCTGCTCAACTCACCAGAGACCATCCCTCCTCAGTTTCTGTGAGTCATACTTAACACTCATATATTATCCGGTACAGTGCAGTGGTTGTGATGTCTCTGTACTTTTGTGAAACGGTTTTAAAACAAACTTAGACATTTGTGTTATATTTTGTCATGATTAACACATGAATTAATTAATTGAAAAATAAATGTGTTTTGTGAGGTCAATGTGACAGAATAAAAGGTGGCTTTTATTGTGAAGCAGTCACAGGAAATGTAGTGTATATGATCCTTTTCAGCATTTTTTTGATACTGGATTAGTTATACAGCAGAGTAATTGGACAAGAATCAGCAGCCACAGTGAGCATCAGATCATGGTAGCTCATTGCATGATGGAAAGAGATTATTACCTGACCTCTTTATCAAAACAATCTGAGTTTGTTTAGTTGCTCTGGAAACAGATCCACTGTATGTTTGCCTGTTGGATTCCTGACGAAGTAGCAGCTCAACGAATGTTTGCTGCCCCTAGAATTCTGGGACCTGTAGTTTTAAATAACACTCATCACTAGTAATGATGGGTGTTGCAAAATCAGTCAGGACTGAAATCTTTAGTATTACAACTTCAAAGTTAAAAAATGTTATAACTCTTCAGTAATGTGTTTATGTAGATGTGGGTGTGTGTCAGAGTCTTGCTGTCCCAAGGTGAAAGGTGTTGAATCTAAAACCACTCACTGACTCGACCATCTGTTCACCCCATACTGAGTGCGACCACACTGATCCACCAGTCAGCAAGCACTTTCACTCTGCCATGCACATGTTCCACAGAAAACGAGTAAGGCCACACACACACACACACACACACACACACACAGAAAACTGAGTGAGTGTACATACTGGTACAAACTCAGCCATACTTACACATGTGTATCATACACAGACATGATTACATGCTAACACATGACACTGGCAGTGACAAATTTAATTTATGACTGTGAACTGTGGGGACACACCCTCCCCAAAGGAGGGTGCAATACACCGTTTCTCAATTGAGTATGTAATTCTGACTGGAGCAAAATGTATTTCTGATGAATAGAAAATTGTGTTAAAAATGAAACATGTTCAAATCAGTTCTTGAATAATTCAGGTTGAATTATTTATCAACCTTCAGCGTATTGACTTTGGCGCAGCTCAGAGAGGAGATGTTTTAGAGAGAGCTGGGGAAATGAAAATGCAACATGATTCCATTTATCCTCAATACAGTCCTTAGAATCTAATCAATTCCTACAATAATCAACTTGTGTCTGATGATGTAGATTCTTGGTTTAAATATCTGGTAATGCACAGCATGTAATGCTGTTGCATGTCTTGCAGACGTTGCAGCTGAAGGAGCTACAGAATTTAATCTCAGAGGAATAAGAAACACAGATAGGGTTTACGGCTGATTCTGCGACAGCTGATCATGTGAACCCAGGGTTCACGACTTTCATCATCTGCAAAAGGGCTGCAAAAGTTAAATCTATCATCTCATGTGCCATAGTCAAAAAAAGAGATTACTTGTCATCCATCAAAGGCTCATGACTTTCTAATTTGCATTTTCAGTTATATTTGCTATATAGCAAAACACGAAAAATGCCCTGGTTTCCTATATGGAGGCAACAAAGAGGCAGTGTGAGCTTCATACGAAACCCAGTCTAAACTCAAAGACTGTATTGGGCAGTTTAAGCCATACGCATGTCTGCACATGTCTCTAACAGAGTAAATCATCTACTGTATATGTTTCAAGAACTGTTGAAGAATGGCAAAGAAGTGAAGCAGCACTGCTCAGTGTGATCATAAATTAAGGCAATCGACCCCAAAGACAGATCTGCATGGACCATTAATCATGAAATTCAAAATATTGAGAGATTAACAAGTGATTACCAGTGAAAAGAAAATTAGCAATTTATGAGTTGAGATCAAAGATGGAGGAAAAAGACCTACAATCCATCTTGGCCCCTAACTCATAGTTTATGAAATTAGAATTAGTGACGCATACTTCAAAGAGAAAAGCCTGATGTGAGACGCATGGGCCATCAGGAGGGGAGATCTACAGTGAGGTAAATTTCTGTTAAATTGGAGACATGAATAATGAAACAAACGTCTCTGCAGGAGGTGAGTTAGCTATGCAAAACCTGCCTGTGCGTGTGTCTTTGCGTGTGTGCGCATGCATAACTGTACGCATGTATGAAGGACACCGAAGGTTGTGTCATCCCTACTGGATTGGATGCGGTTTGCATCCCAGTAAAACATAGTGTAGACTCCCTTTGCTTATCTTTATTCACATCAAGTAGGTGCGAACACATTGTTAAAGGTGATTAAGTGGCCTGCTGTCTTTTTTACAGTCAACAACACACCCATGGGCTCCACTCTTAGTTGTACTTGGAGGTGAATACTGTACTGAACTAAGAGAGTGCAGAGCAGTGAAGTGATGGGGAGGCACTAGCAGAAATATTCATAGCGGTGTATCTCTCCTCTAGAGAGTAGTTAGTGGTTTATGTTTATTGTTTGGCACTTTCGGGCCCTGTGTGGGAGAAATCAGCATTAGCATACGACCGGCTGCTCATCAATTCTCACATTGTGACACAAATTACAGAGTCTCTGATTGAAGGAAGCTCTCAGAGGATGTGATCAAATTCCCAAGAGAAAGAGCCGTGGGTGGAACTGAAGCTGTTGCACTTTAAGGCACAGTGAAAATAGGTTGTATGTGTAAATACTGTACTTCATGTATGGGAAAATGCACTCAAAGACACATCTTCTTCAAACAGAGTTAAATCAACCACTTGGGTAATGTTGGCAAATATGAGATGATGTTGGTGAGAGCGATACTTATTGAATCAATTTGAATTGCTTGCTCAGGAACAAGTGGAGTTGACTCTAGATCAGTGGATTCCTCCCTGCGTACACATGTCAGCAATCACCAACCCCCCTCTTCAAAACCAGATTGCTTTTAATTATGCATTAATATTTGCATAATGCAAAAGCATGTGTACATATACATGTACATTTCTTTCATATATGCCTGTGCATGTTAGCAGGCATTTGTGGTGTGTGCACTGCCACTACATATTCCTTCACACTGGATGAGCCAGAATTTTGCCCTTCCCTTTTTTTTTTTTTTTTGCCCTGATTCCTTTGACCTCTTTCCATTCCCCGTTCTTCTCGCTTTTCAAAATCCTCCCTCTCGTGCTGGGATTTAAGAAACTGTTAAGCTAGATTTCCCCTGCCTATGCCCACCCCCACAGTCATTTTATGCCCAGGCAGAAGTAGAGAGCTTTGTTGTTATGTTATGCAAGATGCCTCGCTGTGGCTGGGATATTTCACTGGCTGCCTGGCCACCGTGTCAGCTGTTCTGTCGCCGCACTCAGTCACTGTTAGCAACCTGAGAATTGGGGTCTGAAATGTGTTCTATCCTGTGAGTCAAAGGCTACCAATGTGTGTGAACATAATAATTCATAGCCACAGCGAGGTTTGCTTTGGGGTGAAGCTGATGTCTTTTTCTTCTGCCTTGGAGGAAACGCTGATGGAGAGGCTGTCTACTGTGAAACTGTGGTGGACGAAGATGTAATTAGGGAAAGTGTCTATCTCTCCGGTTTGGTAATTGCTTACAACCCCTCAGGCTGTTTAAACAAAGGAAGCTTATTATTCAACTTTTGAGCGGATTGGACCTTATTACGACCTAAAAAGACATTATCTTCTGTGGTGTGGAGGCCATTCTCTTTGGGAAGTAAACCATAAAATAATCAGGCAGAGCTGTATGTTGCCTGATTATTTACTCAGGCACTAACGCATGAAAATCTTCATGAGTTCAAAGTAGCAAACCATAACCGACGACTGGGCAACGCTGTGTTTCTTGAATGTAATAATAATAATAACAGAGTCTCTGAGTTTTTAATTTGAGAACATGCCTGCAGCTGCTCATGACATGCCAGTGATACAAGTTTACATATATTGTCCAGCTTATTTTCTGAGCTCAAACAATATCCACCCAGACAGTTGAAAGCCAAAAAGCCCTCAACAGCAGAGACGGTGATTTGCATCAGTTAAGTGGTGCCTGATGCTTGGTTGCTTTTATAAGTCTCTTCACTGTGGACTCTTCCTTTCCTAGAAGGTTGAAGTCCTTCATGCAAAGTTTGCAATAGACACGGTGTACACATTTTACTGTCTGGTAAATGTCAGTCATGATAAAGAGCCTATTGATTTCCAACCATGCTGGATTGAATTTATATTTTCCTGGCATTGTCACACATCAACACAAAGCACAGTAAAGATGAATGGGGAAGTGTGATGTCAGATTTACGACAGGCTGAAGGTGATAGCATATAAACACATGAGGTGAGGAAGGAGATGCCAGGTTCTGGCACCTGGCATTTAAGAAACTATTTTTATTTTTAAAACCATAACTGTATTCAATATTAATGACCTTTTAAAGACTAACAGTAATTAAAAGCAGGTATTCCTCTACATATATTTAAGGAAGCTACAACACCAACATAAAACAGCTTAAATTTTCCAATGATGCAAGTAGTAAGTTAATTAAGACTCAATTTAGTTTAAGTTATCTAGTTTGTGTCTGCCCAGCTCATTATCACATGTTAAGTTGCTAGTTTGTAGATTGAATGTGACTGCATGACTCTGCACAGCAGGTATGTTGTGGGTTGTTCTCATTAAAGCTCAGCAGCTCCTGCTCACACTGTGTTTACTCATCAAATCCAGATCCAGAAATGCAGAAAATATCAACTTGACAATAACAATATTATATTGTTATTATATAACACATTGGTCTAGTTGTTTTTTTAGTCTGCTTGCCATTATCCTGTGTGTACAATCCATGAACATAAAAATCCTCTAGGTAGAAATTACCTTGATCATTATTTTTGTTTGTTTAATTTTGAGAGAGTTTGCTATCTCCGGATGGGCCAGTAGTTGGCTGGGTTATGATTTTCAAGCCCAAGGAAGCCATAATGACAATGACCATAATGAAAGAAACTAAAAAAAATACAGCTGAATAGGTGGCAGACAAACCCCACTAAAACAGGGGCAAACTAATTTATTTCTAAAATGGCCATCTGCAATAATAGTCAGCAACATTTGTTGAAGGATGTAGAAATGATGGTTACTTCAGCTATAGACCACAAAATGATTTTTATGTAAAACGTGTCTCAAGATGAATAATAAGCACTGCAACAGGAATTTTGACCAATTTGCAATTTACATCTTCAAAACAGGAAACCTGATGTAAAAGTAAAAAAGCAGAGCTTGTCTCCCTGTTCATTTTCTTTTTTAAAGAAAATATTATGGCTATCTGACTGCTAGTGTGTTTTGGAAGGAAGTAGATGAGGAGGTGATTGGGCGGAGGGTCTGACTGACCAAAAGGCCAACAATTTGCTGGGCACAGTCGGCCGTAGTCTGGTTAATGCTTAATGATCAAGTTTGCAGAGCTGGGCAGAAGAACCATGCAGCAGGCGATTATCTTGATTAAACTCTTAACACTATGCACCCCTTATAATCTCAACATCTTCATCTTTTTGACCGAAACGAATGCATGCACAACCACATGCACTGGCGTAGTATGAGTGTTTTTCCACTGCGCCACACAGCAAGGTAAGGTGTTGCAGGGCACCTGCAGCCCTTTTCAGCTCACTGTGGCTGTTCCTGTCTCTATTATTCCTCCCTGCAATATTTAAAACTGATTCACAGACCAATCAACGCAGACTATGTCCATATCTGATGGAGTCGATCAGTTTTTATTGAAAAGTGAAGCTCTACTAACTCTGTGATGAGCTGATTGCATTTCCTATACTTCACAATAAAAGCATCACCGATGTGCCAATGGAAAACTTGTTTGGCTTGCATCAGCAGTAACTTGACACATCTCTGATACAACTGAAAGTGCTCAGTAAAATAAAGCTTATATGTGAAAGTACAGGCAAGAGTGTGGGAGTGACACTAAACACCAAACCACAGAGATTCAGGTAAAATATACAAAAGTCCTGAGAGCTGAACACAGATGCACTTAAACAACAAAACTTTCTCTCCAGTCACATAGCTGTACAGACCGGGAGGAGACAGTCCCGGGTTGGCTGCTGGCCCTGCAGCCTAAGAGGACAGTAGCACGGCTAACACCTGAGGTACAGTAGCTGTAGTGGAAGCACATGTAAACGCAGCGCTGCTGAAAGCAGTCCGACCCAGGCCCATGGAAAAACTCTACAAGTGCTGAAGTAGCTGAAGCGCTGCAGTAACAGAGATCTCAAGATTTTGGCAGCTGTTCACTATCACGCATGATATGTGAGCTGCTTTGAGTATTTGTTTACCTGTGTAACACGCTCATGAACTGAAAAAGCTGATAAGCAGTAATAGTCAAACAAATGTGGAAGCTGTTTACCTGGTCGAGGAGTTGATTGTATAGCTCATGACAGTTATCAAAAATGTATTTGTACGTGGAGTCCAGGCACGCCTTCACGCAGTCCTTCACCACCATACTGGCTCTGGGTGGACTCTGGAGCTCTTGTACCTACACAGATACAAATAAACATGCACAATTAAAATATATGCTTTAATGGTTAGGTGTTGTCCTGGTTCTTACAGTGGTTTATACTGTATAACAATCATTCAAAAACTGTACATGATCTCAACAACACAAATCAATGGCAGTTACTTAAATAAATTTCTATGTATAGAGCCATTCGTCAGTGGAGTGATAATGTAATGATATCGTATTACATGTTTGAAATATTAATACAAAGATATAACTTGCTTGTGGAAAAAAGAGCTACCTACTTACATCTATTATGTATAGGACAAATGACATGTGGCCAGACTGGCATTGAGGTGTATGTTCAGTATATTTTATACTGCACATTCACCGAAGCTCCTGTGTATGAGCAGCGGTGCATATACACAGTAAAGCCCAGCATGGGCATGGCACAGAGTGAAAGCTTTGGTAACTTAAAGCGACAGTTTTCATTCCTTTGCTCACAGCTGCCATCTTAGCTATGCCTCAGTGCACCAGCGCTACACCCCCACTCCCGCCAAAAGAACTGAATGGAGCTTTTCATATAGCGGGAGACATGTCGACATACTGTTGTTGGAGAGGGAGGGAGAGGAGACATTTTGAACATTGAGGCTTACTGTAGTATGCAGGTCAAAACAGATCAACACAAACACAACCCTAATGCATCAGCTTGCAGTCAAGAATTTGTGCAACAATAAATCATTTGGTTTTGAACAGTAAGTGTTGTTCAGAGGGACGGGTTCTTAGGAATTATGAGTCTGGATTGATTTCACATATAGGAAACGTGCCTAAAATCAATCTGGATTTATGTTTACGAATGAATGTTTGCACATTTTACAGTCAAGACCATGCATCGAAGGGGTCTCAGTCACTTACACAGTAATTCTGTGATAAAAGGTTATGACCGGCACCTATTGTAGAGATCTACAAAGGTTACCTACTGTTGTGCTCCATCATCATTTATTGCAATATTTATGTTTCTTTCAATTTTCTTAAATCGAGTGTCGTATTCCACTATTGTCCTTGAAATTGTTTCCTGCCCATATAGCCTACTCTCTCACACGCACGCACGCACGCACGCACGCACGCACGCACGCACGCACGCACACACACACACACACACACACACACACACACACACACACACACACTTCAAGCTACCTTCATCCTGAAGAAGGTGATGCTGGTCAGCAGATCAACAGTGGACTTCAGATCTTGGAGTCGCTCTGGGTTTCCTGCAGGGAAATTATCCTGGAGTAGGAGAGAGAGAGGAAAATAACATGAGGAGAGAGGACATCTTGTCGGAAGCAGCCCTTTTAACGTCACAAGCTCCCACCTCCCACCCCCCACATCACATCGCTTAGGCCAAAACATTGAAATTGATTACAGAGCGACGCCCAGCAATCATAACAAAATGACTGTCTGTCTAATCGTTTAGTGGACAAGGGAGGTCTCTGCTGATGAAAACCGCTATTTCAGGGCCATGAAGTCATCAGGCAGTGCACAGCACCGTGACGGGGAGCATATAAAGCCCTGACAGCCCTGAGGAAAGGCATCACTGCCCCATACATTATCCTACTTCTCCTACTCTTTGAGTACTCTAATAAAAAATTTTCTTGTTTTCTAACCCTCCTCTACCTTGTCAATAAATGCACACCAGAGATTCAGGAAATTAAGCCAAATCTCCACAGCAACCTGTAGGTTTGACAGCACAAGTGCAAGAGAGCTCTATCGGAGATCAAAGCCCGTCAGCAGAAGCAAAGCTAGCCTAACATCTTCTGGACATGAGCAGCTTAATGGCTTTTTATTGGGTTGACAAATGATTCAAGATAATGATTCAGTTTGCGAAGACGCAAAAAACACAACGAAATTTAGTTTTCAGAAATAATTGTCTGGTAACTGGTCCTCAAAGCTAACCAACAGCAACATGCAGATGGCCTGCTAATGCCTCACAGACAGTCGGCTGTCTACTGAGAGCTTACTGTATATTTCTCTAGACACATGATTAATAGGAAAAGTCTAGTTTAGAGGTGAAAATGTAGCCCCCAATAAAAAAAAGCAAACCTCCTCCAGGCAAACAAGCTTGACACACATCTTGCACAAGCAAAAGTGGACCAGTTATACTATATTTGGCTGCTGATGTGAAAAAAAAGAAAATCAGTCAGAATGGATTGTTTTTTTGCCTCAGAGAAAAGGCAGCTTGCATCACTGCCTATTCTCTGAACAATATAGTTATTGGAGTAATTTCATGATTTGTTTCTAGCTAAAAGATTGAATTCAGTTGAATTTTAAAATGAGATTTAAGAAGCCTGAGAATCCCGTCTCATCCAGTCCCCGGCAGACTCCTTTTAATAAAAACCCTTCAATTACAGGGGAAAAAAAGCATTTTCTTGCAGCTACTGTACTGCCAACTGTCTCACTCACAGCATGGGGCCCATAAGTGCCATCAGTCACTACCCTTTCCTTCTCAGCTGACACTGACATTTATCTTACAATAACCTCACACGTGTGTAGCCCTCAGACACAAGAGAAACCATCAGCCCCTTGGAATATTATAGCTTCCACTGCAACGTTGATTGTTGCTGTCTGTACACCTCCTGAAATCATGACGGTGGAACAGTTATTAAAATAGGAAAATATATATTTTATCTGTGTCTTTTGCATGTTAAGAATTGCAGGTTTTATAGAGTGAAACCAATTAAGTCTGCAAAGTTATTTTGTTGCTAGAAACTAATTCAGAAAAAAAAGGTAGCTAATCAACTAAAGCACCTGCACCCCTGAAGTAATGTCCAACTAATTTGAGCTTTCTTCCTTTTCCAATAGAAGCATTGGCACCTCTATCAGAGAGCTGAAATGTGCAATGTGCAATTTTCACTGCTGCCAGTCTGAATTCCAGTGATAGTGGAGGTCTGATCCACTGTTTGTTTTGTTTTTTTTAAATTCAAATTAAACACACAATTAGTCTTATATCATATTCTATACATTTAAATGTACAAATACTTCAAAGTGTAGCATTTTCAATCTTACCGGATTCTCTGACATTAAAAGGCAATCTAGCTGTGTGATTACAGTGATTAAAGTTGAGTAAAGTCAAGTGCTCATTGACATTCATTATGGTTGCAGCAAAGGAGCTAGGTGGGTTCCTCACAAAAAACAAATGTCTGCTTACAAAATGTTATAATATCAGCTACCAATTTCATTTGGTATTTGACAATCTGTTCTGATTGCAAATGGTGAGGGTTCACAAAAGTGCATTCATTATTAAGTTATTATTCAAAAACACTTGTACTTGTGAACAGAATGCACTGTAAATTGCAATTCAGCCTCTCTCTGTTTCTGACAAACAAAAATGGTTCATCCATGGCCCAAACTAAACCAATGCACAGATACAGTATCTCCCTCTCTGTTGAAACACTGCTCTCTCAAGGTTAGGTGTTTCTAGAAGCAGTAACAACAGTGAAACGAGTTGTGTCTAGCTCTAAAAGACCTTATGTCTGAATACACAAAGACCAGAAATGAGAAACTCCCAACTTCATCGGCAGAAGACAAAAGGAAAGAGAGACAGATTTATTACAGGCAAGCATACTGAAAAAGCAAAGTATCCATCTCCGAGCCAAAAGTGAAGACAACATCAGCACTGCTGTCCAAAGATGACAGAAAGTCCATTATAAGATGGGACGAAGACTGAGTGATGCTGATGAGCTTTTCGTTCTTTGTCTTCGTTCTAGTCTAGTAATCATAATATTTTGCTGGGTCAATGCCAACAAAACTTAAAAAGTGACTGCTTATCATCAAATTAAAGAAAGGAATTTTCCTTTTTAAAGAAAAAAAACTGTGAAAAAACAGTGCAAGAAAACCATTTACAACTTCTACATTTAGAAGATAATAGATAGATAGAGCTTCTTCCCATGACCACATTACAGTCAGGGCTTCATTTGTGCCAGATCCAGAACCTTCCAGATTGGAACTAGCACCTATTTGATTGGACTCAGCACCTCGTTTGTCAGTATCAAAATATGTAAATAAATTTTGTCATTATCATTTTTTCTGTCACTCTTTTATTTCCCATTGACTGTTGCTTATCTGTTGTTTCAGAACCATGGACCATGGGATGTTAGGTGGCAAGAGAGTGAGAGGGAGAGAGAGAGAGAGAGAGAAAGAGAGAGAGAGAGAGAGAGAGACAGAGAGAGAGAGACAGAGAGACAGAGACAGAGAGAGCAGGGGAAGGAGGGGCTGAGTGAATAGGGTCGTGGCCTACAGCTCTACAATGAAATAAGGTTTTATCCATTTGAAACAGAAAATATTTTGGGTTCATTATGAAAATGTGGTTTGACTAATTAGACTGTGGCAGAGGACCTGAGTTGAGTAGGTGGTCCTTCAATGTGGCCAGGACGCATTTGCATTCACACTGTGGCCCAGACCATCTCAGAATGTAGTTTTTGTGATCAGATCACCAGAGACAGATGATAAGACTAGGTCTGAGAACCTTATGTAAGAATAACCACCAGTAATAACATAATAGTGTGGCCAGATGGAAGCCATTCCTCACTGAAAGGCACATGGTAGCCTGCTGGGAGTTTGCCAAGAGGCACCTGAACAACTCTCAAACCATGAGAAGTAAGATACACTGGTCTAATGAAATTAATATGGAACTATCTGGTAATATTTCCCAATAGCATGTATGGAGGAAGCCAAGCACTGAGCATTACCTCATTAGTACTATTACACAGTCAAACACAGTGGTGGCAGTATCACGCTGAAGGATCTTTCTGCCACGGGGACTGGGAGGCTACTCAAGATTGAGAAGATGATGTAGAAAAGTATAGAGCAATCCTGAGTGAGAACATTGTCCAGAGTACTCAGGATCTGAGGTCCAGGCAAAGATTTATATTTAAACAAAGCAATGACCCAAATCATACCACCAAGAAGAGTCTGGACCTGAACCCAACAGAACATCTCTGGAGAGATCGGAAAATAACTGCGTCCCAAGGTTGTAGGATCATTCCTTTGAAGACTTGCTGCCAAAGGTGTTTTAAAGTAGTAAATGAAGGGTCTGATTACTTATGTAGTGGGATATTTCTTTTTTTTTTTTAATTCAGAATAAATCAATGAAATTAATGAACAAAATTTTTTTTTTTAAATTATTTACAATAAATTTACACTGTGGGATACTGTGTCAAACTGATGAGAAAATCAATGTATTAGATCGATTTAAAATGAGTCTGAAACATAAAATGTGGAACTACTTGAACTAACTTGAAGAGGTCTGAAAAACATCTGTATGCGCTGTAGTTACAGTGTGTGAATGTCACTGTAGTCTAACATTCAACACTTAAAATGTCTCTTTATGTGATGTAACAATGGGTTGAAAGTTGAAATCAGAATGGATGACTGTTTATTATGCTCTGTGCAGATTACAGAGGCTGCATAATGGCTGGTCAAACACCGGGCAACAACTGGAGCGAGTGCAGGTAATCATGTGTTAAAAAGAGAGCAAAAGCAGTCATGCACTGGACCACAAAACTGCCATGGGAATACTGCACCAGTCACCCTGACCATCCTGAGCGAAGGCATATGTCACAAAGTATGTGTTTGTGTGTGTAGAGAGAGAGAGAATCTAAAACATAATGCTGCAATTATCCTCGATACACATGTAAAAATATCAGTGCTTCCCTTTTGTTCATTTAAGAGTACAACTTCACACATTTGTGACTTTGAATTCTTTGCCCTTTACAATAACTTATTTGAATAATTTCTTTCTTTTTTTTTTTTTGTCCATCAGAGTTGGCGCAGAGGTGTCTTATCTTCTGCACTCTATGAAAGGTGATACCAGCTTGTCTCCTGCGCTCGGCTTTTCACATTGTCTGTCACAATTTTAAAAGGGTTAGCTCAGGATTATGCAGCTTTTGCTCTGCAAAGAACAAGATTATCCCAAATATTTGCAACGATGCTGATGCAGCTTTGTTCTCTAAACGTTTTCTTCCTCCAGAAAATAGAAAATGATATCTGTCTGTCGTGTGAGGACGAGAGCACGGAGACTGGACATGGAGAAAAATGACACCAACTTTGTTCACATGATGCTTTATCAGCTTTACTAACAGCTCAGTGCGGTTGTTACAATCCTGCTGTAGAGAGCTACAGGTACAATATGGAACAACTACCTCACGCAGTGGAGGAGTCTTCTGTACCACACAGGGCGACAAAGCAGCTGTTTGCATTAAGTAACCTTTTCTCTAAAGGCCCACTGTAATTCTGCAGAGAGTTCCTTTTTAAGAGAATAGCACACACCTCCCAGGGGTGCTTATTGAACAAACATCACTTTATATCAAACTAAGCTCAGCCAGACCAAATCCCTCCCAGCGTGCTCTGAATACTGAGATTTTACGTCTGACCTAGAGAAACCTGCAAATCCTAGCTGGGACAGACTGCCTACACAAGGCGTCACTGTGTATGAGGGCTGTTAGAATAAAGTTTAAAGTGAAGAAACACATATGTAGCAAAATGTAGGGTGGCAGCTGCACGGCCGCTCCCTCTCTGCTGATTCAGGCCCTCTGTTTTACAAAAGCAAACTCAATCTCCCTCAGAATGTCATTATAGGGAAATCCATACGGTGAGCGGGCGGAGGAGCCAGATCTGAATCTTATTACTGTCGAAGAGCGGCAGGCTGGCTCTATGGGACAGCTTCAGAAAGTGAGAGTATGAACTGTCTGTGTGTGTGAGAGCGAGAGAGAGAGCGTGTATGTGTGTGTATGTGTGTGTGCATGGACCACTGGTCTGTGGCAGGCTTGACAAGAGAGCAGCAGGGCAGTGCTGGCAGGTGAAGCCAATGTGATATTCTGTGACTGGTCTCAGTGAACATTTTATCGCCAGACAGCCAGGCCATCTGAAAATACAAGAGGGCCATCTCTCCTTCACTTAACCCTCTCTCTCCTTCTCTGTCAACCACCCAGCATGCTTCCTTTCATTATTCATCTGTTTTTACTCCCGTCTCTTTCCAAATCCATCTCTTCTTCCCTCCAACTCTCCCCCTCTTTATCCAAATCTGTTCTCCTCTAACTCTCTTTCTCTCTCTCTTTCTCTCTCTCTCTGCTCGTTTTATCCACCTCTCTTTCCAAGTCCTTTTTCTCCCTAACTCACTATTTGCAACTTAATTCTGTGTGCCCCTCGAGTCCTCTCTCTGTCTCACTATGTACTTGCTGTCTCTTCTCTCATCCTGTCTTTTTTGCCTTTGTAAGCAGACAGCAGGATCTGCCGCGATCAGGGTGTGTCTCTGTAATCACATGTGGCTTCACACAGCGAGCTGTGACAAGGAGCAAGGGAACTAAAGCAATCACCCACTCAATGACACGCTGCCTTTTGTGTCACATTAAAGGTGAGAGGGTCATCTTTCAGTTACAGTTCAGTGTGTAACGCCACCAGCTGGGGAGGAGTGTGGAGATGTGTGTGTCTTTGGCTGCTCAGGTGTATATCTGTGTGAGTCAGTGAGCAGCAGTGTGGTTGCCTGCACATTTGGGAGAGTGTGTGCTAGAGATGGGGTTTTGTCTGTGCGTGTAAGTGCAAAAGAGACAGAGCGAGGGACAGATAAAAGCATGTGTGCATGTCTGCAGCTCTGTGCACGTTTGTATTGTGTTCCTGCATGTGAGCTTAGGTGTACGGATGTACGTGTGTGTATACAGGGTCAGGCAAATGAGTGTGTTTGTGTGTTTGTGTGTGTGTGTGTGTGTGTGTGGTGGTGTGCGGTGGTGTGTGGTGTCTAACAGGATTAGCCTCTTCTGGAATTGTTCTGGAAGATTATGTGCTGTATGTCAGGATTTCAATCTGCCTTAGTAACATACAGCGGCACCCTTAGTGGCCTGAGAGAGGCAGATTTTTGGAGAGAATAATTTCTGGTTGAAAGATTAGTTTCTTCATTTGGCCATTTTTTGGGTTATATATATATAAATAGGAGCTATTTCTAAGTTTTTCTATTGCTACACAGCCAATGTTAGCATTAACAGCTGATTACTTCTCAGTCTAGAACCAACGTTGTGAGTTCAGCATCAAACTTCATTCTGTTACTCGCCAAGAACGGTCTTCAGCAGTGGAAAGTGCAGCTTTGTTTTGCTTCTATTTCCATCACTTCTTTTCTTCTACTGAAGTTAGCATGCTAACCAGCTAGCTCCAGCCCTGTCGGACTGTCAGTCACTGTCCGATACTGCCACCGTAGTGTGTCCAATCTGCCCTGAAGCCATAGCACTGCTCAGAGGGCAGACTGGTGAGTAAACAGCTGGTGCTCCCTTAATCTAAACCATTAGTTTGATTGGTACGTTTTATCATATATTTTGGGAAAGGTAGGAAAACTGTGTTTTTGATTGTTCTTTCAAATGACTTCCCTCTAAATTAGGGTAATTTGATAAGGTGTGCAAGGGTGATCAAACAAAATCATATTTTACATTTTTCTTTATAATTTTACAGTTATTTTAGGTATATTTTATCTTAGTTTACTAGATATATGTCAAAATATAGTTCTAATATGTTATTCTACTTTACTATCCAAGTGAGCAGATACTGTTTTTCCATCACTGAATAGACAGCAAAATGCGCAAGAAAACATGTGATGCAAGACTGTGCCAAATGGTACATCACTAAGAGATTCATGGACACAGACCATGTAGGCTGATAAGCCATCAAACGGTGACAGTCAGCAGTTCACATCGAACACATAGGTGATATGTCTATAACAGGTCAACCATAAAATTCTCTATATACAGCAGGATCGTCAAGCTTCCCAATGTTGCCTAATGCTCATCATTCACTGAAAATCACAAAACAAATGACCGTGAAGAATGAAGCTATCTCATACAACAAATAGGCAAGTGTGAACGACCCCACTGGGGGATGAAATGTCACCACACCTGTTCTTACATATTAAATGCATTTTCCAGCATGTATGCAGGCAGAGAGACAAAATAGATTTTTTTATGCAGGTAACTATGCATGCTTATGATCTATATCTTAACTGTAATTTTGTACATTGATAAGAAACATAATGATTACATATAAATGTGATACACATTCTCCACGGTACTGGCTATTCCTGCTGGCTATTTTCTCATCCTCCCTCTCCGCACTCCACCTTGGTTTTTGCTTTATTACCGTATGTATGGTTAAGTAGCTGGCAGTTAGTGATACTATAATAATGAAGCCTATCACTTTGGATACAGCTGCTTAACAGCCAAAATATTAAGTCTTCTCTTAAGTGAAATATAAAATGCCTGTAGTTGCTACAAATTCTTTTAAAACAACATGTCCTTTGTTTTTAATAATAGTAATACGGAACATCAAATCGATCTATAGACGCTATAGCCTACATATAGAATGTGGAAGTGCATGGCCTAGTTAACAGATGTTTACAAGGTGTCTAACACCCTAATTCCACGAACTACCATGGAAAACAGATTGCTGGACCCTCACTACAGGGTCTATTTATTGGACCATGAGGACCACTATTTCTTCAGATGCCAATGGTCCCCTTGACACCACAGGCTGATTATCGATATTTATGTAGCGGACTACACCGTTCGTTACAGTATTTTGAAAACTGCAAAAGCTCAAAAATTTGGTCACTTATAATTCAATTCATTTTAAACGAAATATTATCCAGTTTTTTTTTTTGTTTGTTTTTGTTGAGCAACAATGGACAGCAATGTCTCCGTTTCTGAGTATATATATCTAACTGTAATTTCGGCTTTTCCTTAACATACTTCTCACAAATCCCCCCTCAGTATCACAGTTTGAAACCACAAAGTCTTCAAAGCTATATAATTATATTCATATATATTTTATGAATGTACTTAATGTTACCATGAGTATGGTGTACGTGACATTGCCAAATGTCATTCTTGGTATGACTTCAACACATCTATAATGACATTTACCTTGGCATAATCCTGATATTTAATACAACACCGTTACACCAGGCATTAATGTGCACCTTGTGTGATTGCACTGCGGGATTCAAATGGGGCATAAAATACAGATTGAACTGTATCCAAGAAGGAGGAGGATCCAGTCAATAACCACGTTTGGAGGGCAACAGACGCACATTTGGCATTAAAAGCAAAGTGTAAATGGATTGCTGCTGCATGCCAGATAAAGAAAGCACATAGTGTACTGTAAACAGAGTTGAATCAAACTAGAAGTCTGTATCAAATCAAGCAGATGGCAGGTAGCTTAAATGGCAGCACTTCTGTCAAAATGGCAACCTGTATTTTCACAGAAAAGGAAAATTGCGCTTGCAATGTATAAAATAGAGACACGTTTAAATATCCAGTGAGAATGCAGTCCCTCTCGATAATATGAATGTGGACATGAGATAAGCTTTAACAGAAAACTTTTTTTTTTTTTTTAAATCCTTATTTTGAAGTGACAGAAGTCCCACAGACAAACACAAAAAAGTTCATACATACCCGGTATTTAGAGAGGTCGATCCTCAGCGAGTTATGCAGCTGATCCAGTAATTTGACGAATTTCTCCCTCTGTCAGGATAAGACACATAATTCAGATCAGAGTGTCACCACACCCAAAGGACTGTGGCTAAAAATTTATAACACTGCATGGACCGTAGCATTGCTTTGCCCACAGTGATTCATTTGTACTTCCTGGAACAAAATTTGCCTTACAACATTAGCTTATTAAAAGGTTCAATCGGAAAGCGCTGGCAACCGCTGAGATTTAGTTTATTTCGGATGCACAACTTGTAAAAATGTACAAATATAAGACAGAATATAAGACAGCAGTAGACACTATTTAAGTCTAACTGGACACCACACACTTTTATTTAGCATTAGACTACAAGACAAGAATAGGTGCACTTACTCCAAAGTTAGAGGCAGCAAATCGGTCAGAAGCGGAGGCAGTGGTTGTGGTGGTGGTGGTTGTGTGGGCGAAGTAGGCATTGATATTGGCGAGCAGGTTACTCATCACTGCTGGCACACCAGGACACATGTACTTGGCGGACAGACAGGAGAAATGCCTGCGGGGGAAAATAAACAGCTATTATCCTATGTAGCACAAGGGACAGTGCTGTGGCCATGTTGTGGAGCAACATAAACATTATTTCTTCACCAAGGATCAGTAGACAAACACATGAAGAAAATAATATGAGATCCAACGATATGAGGCCTGACATCAACGAGAGAAGTGAAACAGAGAAAATGACCAAGCAATCAATGTGCCCTTCAGAAATTCTCAAAATCCACAAGTTACACAGTGCTGAAAAAGAACATATTTCATTGCTAACAAAACTTTCCCTTCCAATATAAAGTATAGCTCAAAAAGATGCTATATCGTGTCTATCTATTCATTGCTCTGCACCGCAGTAACCAGAGCAGTAAAAAACAAAAGGCGAGCAGACATACTGCAGTATTTCTTCATTATTTTCACCTTCTGACTCCTGAGGAGAGAGCATATTTCAGTGTTCTAAACAATTACTTCTGCTGGAAGAGTTAGTGCATAAGAAGTTACTGCTCTGCTCGTGTAGTAAAAAAAAAGTGTCCTCAATGATTATCTGTAGCAAATGATGTCATGAATCAAAGCAGTGTAACCTACTATTAACAACATAAGGCTGCAGAGTAATAGATGGAGTCAGTAAGTTAGACACTAAATCAGGGGATCCTGTGGGAGCTGAGATATCATCATATCCACAGGAGCAGAAGAGAGAAATGTAAATTTTACTTTGTCACTTTCAACTTATTTGTTTGCTTCATTCTTTGACAAATACCACTGGGACAAACTTAAGCACAGTGTGTGCACTTGCCCATTTAAGTGTTTGCTACTGAGGTGAATCCACATTGAGTATGTAAGCCCAGCTCAAACTATACCTCAGTACACTGCAGTGTGCTAAAATTACTCAAGTCATCTTTCCCAGAGAAGGGATTGAAGCAGGGGGTCTTTCACTGTTGCAAACTTGATGTCCTCTGTTTGAAGAAATTTTATTTTCTTTCTTCCTGTCTCCAGCACCATTTTAACTCCCTGAACTTTAAACTGTAAACTACACACAAGCAACAAATGCACAAAGCATTGCCACTTCAGATTTGCTATGATATCTCTCTCTCTCTCCTCCTCTCTCTCTCTACACACGCATACACCAGCAACAGCACTATCCAGCAGTAATTAAGTGCTGGAGCCTGGGAGACCTGGTTTGAGCATGGATCTCTGCCTGAGTCAAGAGCATATGCTCATTTTAACACTTCATGCTGCTGCTCCACAAGGCACGTGGAACGCCTCCTACATTATTATTCACTGGTACCTATAGTGAACATGGAGACGGGCTGCCAGCTCCATCCTCATTCATACAGTACATAAAGGATCATGCTATTCTAGATAGTATGGCAGATATAAAAAATGCATATGCGCAATAATCTGTATATTTACTTTAATGCAGCAGACAATGATATACACTGGGGCTTCCTTCTCAGGCACCGGCATGACCCATAGCAAGCAAACATCTGGATGCACCGGATACTTTGTACAGTAAAGATGCCTGAGAGCTTCAAGCAAGAAAATAGGCTGAGATCTATAAATATAACATTTGTTTAATGCTCCTTCTTAAAATTATGGAAAAAAGCTGATTTTGTTGTCCATTGCCTTTATCCTACATTCATTTCATTTCAAAAGCCAAAAAGACGGGTACCTATAATTTTTGCAACTTCAATGTCAGATGGTGTGGGCATAAATTAGTGGTTGGAAAATATATATTGCTATTCATCTTAGAATTATACATGTAATATCAGGGGAAATGTGTTTAATCCATAACTTTTTCCATGAATATTTTCGCATATTACAAGTAGTGGGGGACCACAAGTCGGAGATTTTGAAAGTAAGATCATCTTCCTCAGTGAGTCATTGCTTCATAAAGCCAAAGTGTTAGAGAAGGCACAGAGTTATGATTACAGATTTACTCCCTCCTCCTAAGACCCAGACCCATGCGTGTGCGCACACACGCACAAATAGAAACACAAACATGCTCTCATCGGGAGGCCTATTTAATTACTTTGCTTTCAGCCTCCAAATTACCCAGGAGCACTTGGAGTTAGGCGAGCAAGAGAGTGATGCAAAGAGAGTGATGATAGCATCCGTTGAATTCCCATGGCGCTTTTAGAGCTGGATCTCCTGAGCCAATTTTCATGTGGGAGACGTTGCTTGTCCTACTGTTACCCTGCCTTGGTTTTTACCAGTGGATGAGACATACTATACGCACACACACTCCCATATCCTTTCATGGTTTCAGATAGCTGTAAGAAATGAGAAAAGGATGATGAGAAAAAGGGACAGAGAAACAGAGGGGTGGGAGGTAAGGGGGGTAGGGAGTGGTGATAGAGTGAGATGAAGAAAAACGACCATGAGGGAGGGGTATGTTGAGGGTTGTTGTGGCGGGGGGTGGGGTGGGGTGGCACAGGAGGGTGGGTGTGCCTTCGCAGCTGCTGTGATTTATGCAGCCATCATGTCAGGAGTGACTGGGAGTCAAGGTTCTATGATGAAGAAAACGAAAGGTAGGGCCTTCCATAAATTCCTGATGAAGCATAATAAGCACAGATATGAGAAACGCCAGGCTTAAACAAGGTTCAAGCCTGAAGCATTAACTCCACCTGAGAAAGCTGGTAATAAGGCCACTTACTGCTTCACTTGTCTGCACTTAAATAATCCTGCAATCCCTCTTATACCGCAGTATACTCTGTCACACTGAAACAACAGTCCGTCACCTGGCAACTCAATGCCAGTGCGCAGCACCAAAACAATCATGTCAACGACACTCGCGCTATATATGTGCTGTTGTTGTAGCAGTTGCACTCCTTTCTTATGTGAACACAATGGTTAATAATGTGGGATGTGTGGGATGTTGAAGAATCATCAGAACAGCTGAACCATGCTTTACAGGGCTCAACAGAAACCCAGTGACATGTTTGCCATACAGGGCCAGTAGGAGGATAGATGAAAGAGCTGCTCTAGGACATATGGGGTTAAACTAAGATCAGTGGAAGAGAGCAATCTAAAAATCAGAAAGAGTGTACACTGATTTAAAGACCTGCAAAAGGAACCTCTCATTTTGCTACACATTAAAAAGAATCCATCCACTTTTAGCAATTTTCGAGCAAGTGATATTTAGACCAAAAAAGCGAAATAATTTCTCAGTGTTGCTTCATCTCAGCTATACACATAGCCAGATTTCCAAACATGAAAGCACAAATTTGAAGTGCACTTTGCCAACACAATCTGTGTGTAATTAGAGTCTGATTTACTAAGGCAGCAGCTAATTACATAGTCAGCTACTGGGACTGCCCAACAAGTGCATTCTGCAGAGGACAGAGAGCTTAAAAAGGTGATTTGAGATTTAAAACAGCAGCTCAGACTCTATTCACAATGTGGCGATGCTGCGGGAGATACTCCTTAACTCATTATTACTCCATGAATTAGTGAAATATAATAGAAGTTGATGGGTGTAACACAAAGCTGCTATCTGTATCTGTTTATTTACCAAAAGTATCTGTAATCTTAACTGAGTCTAAATAAAAACTGTGATTGTTAATGTTTGAACATACTGCACGTTTTAAAAACAAACTGATTGTGCTTGATAAAACTGAGTACAGCCCTGTTAAATGATGCAAAACTGTATCATCTTAGCTGACGTGTAGGGTATTTGATCTTATGTATAATTAACAACAAACTGGTTGGATAGTTTATGTTGAAAGTACAGCTCCCAAACTAAAACCTCGATGAAACAAAAGTACACACACCTGTGATTTCCAAGTAAGACTAATTGCATGGACAAGGTCATGAAAGCTGTGAACCACAGATTTCTCAGTTTTGGCCCGGGTTGTGTCAGATGCAACAAGGCTCAACATGGTAATGAATTGCCTGAACAAATAAGAAACCAGACTGTGAGACTTCGGAGGGTAGAAGAGCATCAGTAGGCAAACACGAAAAGAGGGCTGATGAATATTGCCAGCACATTCTTGGTCATATGGGGAGTGGGAGTGGGTGTGGTCAGGTGGGAGTGTGCTGATATGGGTCTGCTTGAGTGCAACAGACATTTATAGATGACACTATGAATGCAAGTCTCTATACCCAAATACTGAATGAAGAGATGACTCCTAGTCTCCAGAGGCTTGACAGGAGAGGAATTTCCAACATGACAATAATCCCAAACACACTGCAAAAATCACACAAGAATTTGTAAAGCGGAAACTAAAACGATTTAAAAAAAAAAAAAAAGGATTTTAAACTAGGTAGAGTGACAAAACCCCATCCAGTCCAAAAGCAGCTGAAAAGAACCGTCTGTGAAGAATAACATCTCATCCATATACTGGAGCATCAAATCTGTCTTAACAAATACTAATAATAGGCGCACAAAATATTAAGAGTCTACTGACTTTTGTTGCAGTTGGTTCTTTAATAGAAACCTTTCATTATAGTTTAATTAGTCAAAACATTTATGTTTTTTCAGATTACTTGGCTTCATTCTTCTTGGACTTTGGCTAAAAACAAATAAAATTGTATTTAATGGAAAGGATTTTATGTTTACTTAACATTTTGGTGATAATGACCAAGCCTAGTGCACTCAGTTTTGTTGACTACTGTATGATAGAGGAGGTCCAGATCGATGTAAGGTTGGTCTGAGAGGTCTATGATAAAAATGAGAAAGCCAATACCATAAATCTTAAAATCTCTTTTAGCCATCTTGCAGCGGTTTTGAGATGATCCCTGACTTCAGATAGTCAGTTTCCTGTAGAAGGGGTCAACAATTATTACTACTAAAATTCAGATGTACGTAATTAAGTGCATCATTTAAGGCCAATGGCTGGAGAGAATTGTTTTAAAATTATGTTTAAATTGTGCTTGACTGAGCGAGACCATGGGGATCACCCTATGGTCGCAAAGTGATGTGCTCCAAGTGTGGGAAAACAACAATACGCATGCCCAAAGCCTGCGGCACAAATCTAATGCCAAGTGAGGCTGATTGCCTATTGCCCCACTGCAATTTCATTTGTTATTTACAAGTACTGCTGTCATCATTTCAGTTGCCAGAAGTTAGTATTTCTTTTTAAGAGCAGAGCAGCTGCATTCACCATGAACAAAGTGGATTATCTTCTACAGCACAATTTGAAAGTCTGCCTTTTGAAGACAAACTTGGGAATAAAAGCCTCGATGCCAACCCAAATGAAAGCTCATACAAGCAGGCAATTGAGCAGTATAACAGTAAGTTGAGGAGAACAGGTACATGCTCAGTCAGATTATTACCTGAATTTAATATTCTGGTTTTGAATCCGTAGAAGAAGTAGTAAAATCCGAAGTACTTGTTGTTGCTACAAGACATGATGACATGCTAAGATGCTCAACAGAAAATATAGCTTATAAAAAACAAGCACTGTAACCAGTGATGAACTGCAGAAAGAGATGGAGGTGACCCCAATGGAAGCTCAGACCAGAGCAGATGGATGATGTCTCCAGTGACAGTGAAAGTAGCAGCAGCCAAATGTAACTCAGTACAACTACCAGAGTTCCTTGATCAGCTAAGTGAACATTATTTTAAAGTTCAAGTATAATGACAATCCAGCCACAACTCCATGAATGCTCTTTGTCCAGTGTTGTGCGTTGTGGGTCAAGCAGACGTTCCAACCATATCACAGTCTCCAAACTGCATGTATTTAAGTGGGCTGCATTAAAAATCTTATATATGGGAAACACTGCATCTGAAATGACTTGCTGTTCCACATTTGAGGGCAATGTCTGCTGTATAAAGACAGAAAAAAGCTGCAGTGGTGCGTAAGGTCAGATGCACGATGCAGACTTCAGCAGTGGGAACCAACACATCAACACTGCATTGTGTAACATGGCATTGCACCTTGATCAATTTTGAACGATTTCAATGTTTCATGTGGTGTGTCTTTTCATGTACCGATGTGTGTGAGGGAAACAAGGGGAAAAAAAGAGAGAGAAATTGGTGGATGGACAGGGTCACAGAGGATCAGAGATACACAGAGGGGGAAATTAGATTGTTTATGTGTGTCAATGATCAATGTGACCAAGGCAGGTTAGGACTTTTTTCCAGGAGACCAGCAATTAATCAATCAAACTTAGGAGCTCAATAGTTCTCCAAGCTCTGATTCTGCTGAGGAGACATCTTTACTACTCCTCTTCTCCTTCTGCTCTCCTTCTCTCATCTCCTTCTCCCCTCCACTCTGCCGAATGAGACAGTGACAGATCGGTGAGGTAAAAGGCCATAGATCAGGGTGGTACTAACGTCATAGCCTGATAGATGGACTCCACTCCGTATCTCATGGCGAACTCATCCACTATCTCCTGAGACACGTCGTCAAAGTAGACCTTCCACGCCTCGTCCCCTTTCACCTGCGGGATCTTCACTACCCCGTTGTTCTTCACCTCGGTCAGGCAGTGGAACAGGTTCTGTGAGTGGCACGAGAGATAAGACGCAACAGGTTACGGTGATGGAGCACGGTGTCACAACAAGTAATAAAAAATTTTTTTTTTTTTTTTGTGCAATGTATGGCAGCAAATCCAGACCCTTATCACAGCTGGAGATATGTTTGTGCATTGCAGTGCAGTGACTATTATCCTGGTAGTTTGCTTTCCAGTGTAGTCATAACAATTTCTTCAATAACTGTCTTTACAAACTTAATGCTTATGTCCCCAAAGATGATGACTGTAATTTTGATTAATGTTGGATCACATTATGATGGTTACCTCATGTAAACAGGTATACTGGCCGTGGGGAGGGACCACGTTCTCCTCCCCTTTCATCTCCACGCTGATCTTGAGTCTAATGGCACCAGATACAGCAGACTTGTCTGTCCTCTTATCTGTAACACACAACCTGAATTAGTCATAGCTGGAAATAAACTGAAAAGTATCTATTAGTTTCAAGCCACATCTTTGCTACGTACATGTAGGTTGACGTTTTTTTAAATCCACAAAATAATAATGTAATGTTAAAGAAACATTTTTGGCTGGAACCCAACAGCGGGCTCAGTCCTATAAACATGAATGTCTGTCACTGAGTGACTGACTGATAAAGTTAGAGGTCAGCCTGCCGAGTGTTTTAGTTTCCCCATTGGTCGTGGCTCAAAATGTTGTCAACTTAGCGCCTTTGTTGCTAGATTTCCTGACTTTTCAGACCCCTTTAGTGCCTCTGTTTTTTGTTTGTCAAAAATGCAAGTAGCAACAAATCTAGTGACTTTTTGGACAATACTTAGATACTTTCCGGGGTACAGGCCAAAATCACAGTGCACTCTATATCTTTAATTTGTGTTAGGTGATTTTGTCAGACATCATCATATTTATAAAATCAGTTTTTTAACAGTACAGGGTTGCGTTTCAGTACACGTGTTTCTGTTGTCAGACCTGTTCCATTGTCTGACAACAGAAACACGTATACATGAGAACAGCTTGGTTGAAAATTTGGTTGTGTTAAAATACTGTATATGTGAGCACAGAGAGTAGGAGAGAAGCAGACAGATAAAGGGTCAAAACCACCTGACACCAGGCAGAATGCAAAAATGACGCAGTTCAGCCATATACTAGGTTTTACCTAGTCTTGTTAGTCAGTAATGAGTAAATTAGCCTCTCTGTTTTCTTCATCCTGGATGATGCAGTACAGTTACTATCCACTATGAAGACTAGACTAGATTTCTAGTTATTTCTCTGTGTAGCTTTCTAAATTGTGCATCACTGGGTTTGAGTTCAAATTGTTCTCACAATATCAGATGGTGGAACAAGTGAGAGATTTACAACATTCAGTTAAAAGGAGAAAAAGCTCAAGCACATAAGAAGTGACCCCACTCAGCGATACAATGTACAATTCAATAAACAACATTATTGTCCACCTCAGTAGAAAATCTGTCCTTGACCACACCATGGCAGCATGACATATAAAACACTAAGAGATTAAAAACAAAGGACATTAATGACATCACCTGATACACAAAACATTAATGACAAGAGACATTAATGGCATGACATCACCCAGCCATGCAGTTTCTCCATTTACAAGAAAAAATTCTTGCATTAACAATATCACCCTTAACACATGTATATACACACATACAGGCACAAAGACACACAACTGCAGGTAAACACACTGCTGACAGCCCAGAGAGCTAATGATTTTACAGCTGCAGGTGTTTGTCACCGACTTTAAATACCCCCCCCCCCGCCCCGCCCCTCTGTGCTCTTACATTCTGTATAATTCATCTCATCTGTGTCAAATGAGTGAAATTTTCTGCTACAGTTACTTGGTCAAGAGACAGACAAGTGAAAAATAATAATGTGACAAAGCGACAGAGACTAGCGCTGTAAACGCAAAAGCCCAGATTGAAGAGGAGCTGAAGAGGCTTAGAGAGGAGAGCAGCTGGAGGGGGGACACCCACACCAGTAAAGGCCTGTTTAGGCATTCATTGTGGACATTTAAAAAGGCACAGAGCAGCAGCAGTGGGCAGGGGTCACTATTACCACAAATTGCTTCCTTTTAGCTAGAGAGGCAAACAGAGACAGCACCCGCCAGTCATAATACTTCAACAGAAGTGGGAGCTTCCATTACGCCGCCATTCAACCTCACGTAGCATGGTGAACCCAGTGATGTATGAGAAGAAACCGTGAAAGACCCTGCATCAACAGAACCACGGGTCTTCTTGGTACAAAGACTGTAATGATGCCCTGAGCTGGACCACACTTTCTATGAGCATTCATCCTCATATCCTGTCAGTGGTGACAGTGTAACGGGCTATGTAGAGGAGGAGAAAACGAGTATCAATAGCTATCAATACTGTAAGTTGGAAATGAAAGTCTGGTCACTGTGGGTCAATCTCAGAAAATACAGGATCCTATAGTGATGAAAACAAAGGATCAAATATGTATAAAATGCTACCTATATAACTTGACCCGAGCATTTCCACTGCATTATTGCTTCTTAATAAAAGTATTCATATCAGCACATATCGGCGAATATATGCGCCGATACCACGCCAATATCGGCCGATAAAATCGGCCAACCGATCAGATATCAGTCGGGCTCTATTTGCCATTACACAACTTGATAGCCTGTGAAATCTCGCAACTTTCAAACTCCACAACCCAATTTGTAACATAGGGTTCTGTTACAAACTGCTGCTATGCCAAGCTTAAATGACCCGATGACATCACTGTGACATAATCAGTGTTATTTTCTCTCACTTGACAAAGCTCTTCCGGAGGCACGGCAGAGATTACACAACTGTTTTCATAGGCTAAGTGAATGATGATTAAAGAAATAAAAGTAAACCAACATTCACGTGTAAAATTAGTGGACAGCTCCTTTAATCATGAATTAAAAATTATAATTTTGCCAAGCCTGTTTCTTATTTAGGGAAAATTTTTGTGTGGCTGCATTTGTTAAACAAGTTCGGCTATTTTTGTTACATGGAGCATTTTGTAGAAAAAACATATTTATATTCCTCAAATTAAGGTAGTGAATCCTTGACTGTAAAGGCATTAGTATCGAACAATTTGAAACCATTACTAGCCCTGATAATAACAGAGTCCCCCAGACGTCTTGTTTAAAACCATAACTGTATCTGAATAAGTGCCATAATATCTACCACCATGTCAATAAGTCAGTATCTCATTTGTGAAAAGATACTCAGCTAAAATGGATATCATACCTAGATTGTACCAAACATCCATCTCTCCGCTGAGAGTGCGGACCTCGATGATGGTCTGGCCCAGGAAATCATCTGACTCACGCTTGAAGTGCTGCTTCACCCGTGATTTGATGTCATCGTCTTCATCCCACACACGCACCTTGATGCGGTCAGTGGCATTGTGACATTCACTGCAAGTTGGAGGATGATTATGCCAGGTCAATCACAACATGAACAACAACATAAATAGCAAGGCTTATTCAGTGACAGCTCGTTGGGCTGAGATATTCAGTGGAGCAGAATGACAAGTCAAATGCACAATTCAAGCATAAATCTAAGTTCAGAGACACACAGTTCCCGACCCTTTCCAAAGTAACATATGGAGAACAATTCTTGCCTGGATTCAAATGAGAGAATGTGTGTATTTGTGTATATTTGTGTATTTGTGTGCTCTCACGGATGGGTATGAGTGAGTGTGCATGCCTACAATGTGATTGTGGAGAAAGGCTCTCTGCCTGGCAGGAAGAATTACCCCAAGACACTGAATGACCTTTACTGTGCATCTTTGTATTTTTATTCTCTCCCAGTGCCTACTGAGATCATCAGGAAAGAGCTGAACGTTTCACAAGAATGACTGTAGCATTCACAGTGAAAGCTTCATGTCCATCTCTCTGGTCCTCCTTGCATTAATGCGGCTGGCAGACATTTCACAATAATGACACTGCTGAATAGAACAGAGGTGGCCAAAGCACTTAGCTTCAGATGGGGTCAGACTGTTTGGCTCTGGAATTAAAATTGACAGATTACATTTTGTTTTAACGACATCTTGGGTGTGACAGCCAGAGAAACAGTGTCTGCAGTATTTTTTTTTAAATAATCCCTTTCTGGGGGAAGCACTGGTCGCTGCTGCTGCTGCTGCACTAGTCCAGGACTTTACTCTCTGCCAAGCACACAGTAATGTACCGCTCTATTAATCTACATCCCTGTAGTAATGGGAAAGAGTTTCATTATAGCCACCACTGGAGTCTCATTACAGGTGTGCAGCTTTGTCTCTAACTGGCGTAGGACACACACAAACACATACAGATTAAATGTCAGTAGCACACACGTCTCTATGAGTTTTCTAAAATGATATCAAAATATTATTAATTACTGTTAAAGCATAAATTCCGGACCTACATTTTGAGAAGGGAAAGTAAAATATATGGATACTAAATAGTATTCTTCACTATTTATAATGTAATAATACTCTCACATTTTAATAACAATTTCTCACATGGATATCAGATAGAATTATAACCAGAAACCTCCAGAGGAGTGATGCTGGGAAACTAAAAACAAACAAAAACCAAACAAAAAATGCCATTAGCTGCTCTCCCTTTGGTTGAAGTCAACATGTCAAACACTCCCTGACCCTGTCACCATAAACAAAGGATTACAGTTTAAAAGAAAAGAAATGCCCAATCAGTTGGGACCAGACCTGGGATAAATTATGTGCTTACATCATTTTTTATGGGGTAGGCAGAGCATGCCTCGTACAGGCTACACAAAGGCTCCAATTTTCAACATTTTCATAGCTATTCATTAGGCGTCAAGTAAATGTTCCAGGTGTTCCACTTACAACCATTCATCACAATCTACTTGCTGACTTTCTGGATACATTAAACTGATTCATTAGTGCCCAATAAAGTTTTGCCACTGTGTGGGGAAAAACCAAAACCAACATAAAATTAGGCAGAGGTGGAGCAGTAACCAGCAGACTGAGTGGTGATAATCATGTGGTAATTGCATACCTACACCGACCAAGGAGAACAACTTGGGCTAAAAAGCAAAGGGACATAAACCTGCACACAATGGAGAAACCATACAGAATGAGAAGTGCCTCTTAAGCACTAAAGCTCTGAAGGATTTATTTTGTTGTTGAAACAACAGGGTTAAGACCTGTGTTGTCCCCATTGATAGATACCATCGTAAAGCTGTGTTTAGCAGAGTGTGGATCCACAAAATCTCTGCAGGGCAGCTGGTGTGTAACATGTCATAACCGATAGTAATTTCCTGAGCAACTGAGTCATTTAATTTAAAATAAATAAATAAATAAAAACCTTCTATTTACTAATGCTTTAAGATTGTCTTGGACAGATCATCTTTATGCTTGGTGGGGATAATCTGGTCAGATAGAGTAAAATAAATAAAGAGCACTCACAAGTTGAATTTCTCATCCCAGACTGGGTTGAGGTTGCCAAAGATGGTCTTCGTCCTGCGTTTGGTCTTTCCCACCTGGACGGTTACGTAAGGATCGCTGGAGCCAGTTTTATCCTTGGCCTGTAAGCCCTGTGCACTCATGACTGGAGACAAGACAGGGTTGGAAAAGAGTGAAGAGCCATAATAAACACTGCAGGCAACACACAGTATCTGATCATCTTAAGGTTTAGAAAATTTGATTTCATACTTGGAAGGTCACTTGTTCCAAACTTAATTATAACATAACTGATCTATAACTTAATTCACTCAATTCTCAGGAGTATATCATATTTGGAAGTCAAAACCAGGAAGCACTGGGATGGTGGATGAGGTTTTACAGAAGTCTCTCAATCTTAGTCATGAATCTGCCTCTATATTTTTATTTTGGTGTTTATTAGTCAGTTGCCTGAATTTTATTTATTTGGTTGTTTGCTTGGTTCCAATTTAAAAAGCAAGGCCCTGCCACACTGCCTCCACTTCCTACAACAACTTTGTACACTTGCCAAAAGCTGAGGCAACAAAGCTGCTCTTTGGTTCAATGACAATAGCCATTATTCATCTTTTTTGGATATGCTCAGTATCTCTATGATTTATCTATTATTGCAACGAGGCTAACGGTAGATTCCACCCCCATGTGTGTGCCTGCTGCTTCATAATGTCCATGCTGAGCAAAGACTTGGCTTCAAAGAAAGATCAGTGATTCAGAATCTTATTTCCACACACAGAGAGGAAGGTGCAGAGGAGAGACAGTAGTAATTCACAGCGCCATAAAAGGGAAAACGGACACTGGGGCATTAAATATGCATAAGTGACAGCCTAAATAATTCAGGGTACATATATATCCTTCAGTTCAATGCTGACTGGAGTAGGTAGGCAGGATATAGAGGTTTCAAGGGCCATGGCCTGCTTGCTCCAGGAGTACTAAAAATCAAATGCCTCCTGTAGTAAAGGAGGGGTCTGAGAGAGCCACATGTATGTATATATAAAGGGTTCAGTAAGCTTAAAACGAAGGGTTTGTTGGGTCATCCAGCAGTGTCTGAACCCCCTCCACCACACCTTTTCATGTAGGAATTGTGGCGGCTGCATCCAACATTTTGTCTTAAAAAAGTCAACAATCCAACACCAATACCGACTTTCCTGTAATGTAGCAATTGGCTGTGTGGCGAAGTGGTGAGAAAGTAAGCAGGGTTTGCACTTTCACTCTCTCTCTCACTCTTTATTTATTTTTCGCATAATTATCTCTGTCATATTTCCTTTGTGCAAATAAGTGAAGACTGAAATGTGTGAGCCGTTAGCTCCATATGAACAATTATCACATCTTACTACTCTGTATGAAGGCTGGATTTTGGTCCTGCCTTCAAGTGCGGTTTGATGTTGAGCATACCCCCCACCTTAAGTAAAGTGGGAGCAGAGTTGTGGTTTGATAGTATTTCAACCCAGTGCTGAATCTACTGAACATATTCAAATCCCCTCTGATCCTTTAATGAATACAACTGGATTTAAGTTTTCTTAATTCAAAGCATTCTAACTAGGTTTTGCATGACCACTAGAAAGGTTTATATATAGCTTTTTGTAAGCAAAAAAAAAAAGAGAAAAGATGAATGACTTGCTAAGAGATTTGCTGGGCCTAAGGTACATTGCAGTACAAGTATTTTGCCAACTTAAAACCATTAATTGATTTTTACTTGTTTAAATTCAAAATATACATATGTCATTGCTGCTGATGCATATGTGAAGCACAAAATATACTATAATACAAGAACTAAAGAACAAGAGGTGAGAAAAGTGAAAAACTTTCTATTGATTAGAGAAGAGCAGAGTAAGAAAGAGGGCATACCCAGAAGCATAAACAGATAAAGTATAGTTATGGTGTGAAGCATGGTCACTGAACAGACGAGACTGGGTGCATGTTTTCCCAATTAATACAGTGACCTCAGGGTGCGTTTGAGCCCGGCTTTTAAAAAGTGTAATGAAAATATAACTCAAAAGAAAATGCGTGTAAGACTGTGGAAGATAATATGAGTAAAGAAAAACACAGTATATAACATATACACTTCCTCATTGCATGTTTGACAGTGTGGTGATTAGTGCTTTTACAGTAACAGAATTAGTGATTAGCAGAGATTTTAAAATAGCTGATTATAGTGTGTCTGATCTGAAGGTTGATATTTACTGCCAGGCCTTGTAGTGTTCACATTCACCAGATATATAGGATCTCACGGTCACTGTCGGAGCTAATGCCAGTTTTTGTTTATCTTATGAATGATAAATAAATAACAACTCAATAACTACAGTCTAAAATGGGGCGTTCAATAAGCCCCCGGGAAATTGACCAAGGCAACCCTGGATCTTTCTCACATCTCTCTGACTTTCCTGTACCTTTCTTTTTAAATTTATCTCCTCTTTCTTCTTCTCTTCCTCTCTTGCACTCTTTTCCATCTCTCATCTAATTCTTTACCTCTCCATCTTTATTTGTCTCCCTCTCTGTTTCTATTTCTCTCCACTGTGAGACACAGCGAGAAATGGTGGGCAATAAACTGGCACCCTGGCACTGATACCACACTGATAAATTAGAGTCCAGGTTTGAAACATTACCTTCTAACCTTCTTTGAGTAGCCAGTTAACTTGATGAGTAAATGAGCAAATCTATAAACGTTTAGAACGTACATATCATGTGTAAATATGATAATGATTTAATTTCATGATATATATATATATATATACATATATATACACACACATATGGCATACACATCAATCATACTTTATTTGTATAGCACTTTTCATACGAACAATGTAACCCAAAGTGCTTACAAATATATATATATATATATATATATATATATATATATATATATGCAGAATATATTTATACGTATTCTTCTTAAGTTAATGGTTTTGTAATAGATGTTAATGTTAATGACACTAATATGAACACTGGAAAATTAGGTGGTGTGGCAGCAAAGAAACATAAAACAGGGATAGGGATGTCAACAGAGGTTATGTAATCAAAATGTGTATTAAAAATAACACCAAAATGAGACTTAAATATGTACATGGAGTCAGATTTATTCCCTTTCACTAACAGGGCTGGTAAACAAAGACAAAAGAGGTTAGGTAAGAAAAGGAAGAACATTGGTTCTTATTAATTTTCCTTTTGGGTAAACTGAAAAGTAAAAATGTTAGGTCTGACTTGTTAAATGCACTTAACCATTATGTAACCCAAAGAACTAATAGTTCCCCCAAAAAGGAGTCTAAAAAAAATCCCCAAATTACTTTCTTTCTGATCGTTGCTTTGTACTGTACTGTCAAACTGCACTCAGGGGTATGACATTTCGATTGGCACCTCAGAAAGAACTTAAGGTGCAGCTCTGGAGGGCTCATTTCCAAACTACACTGAACAAAGTTCTTTCAGCATATCTGTATAACCATATATCAGAATTAGCTAGCTAGTGAACTGCAAAAAAGACATGAAGATCTCTGTCAGCTGCAGCAAGTACTCTTCTACTCTAATAATAAGTCATCACACCCTCTTTACTACAGCCTCTCAGACGCTTTTTTTTTTACTGTGCCACTGTTTAATATTTGGCAAGCATTCTTGCAACCTGATAAGCTCTCTCACTGCCCAACTTGTATTTTGTTTTCATTACAACTACATGTCACAGACTGAGCTCCTATTTAAAATTCATTCAGTTATTAAAAACAGGTCATTTTCTTGGTGAATTAGTCGAGTAGACAGTAGATGAGTAATAATTTGTGTCCCGAGTTCACAAGTATGTGACGACCAAAATAATCTTTAATTACTGCCCACAAAACAATAATGCAACCTTCACGGCATTATCAACAAATTACTTCTCCCCAGTCCAGCTGATCAAATTCAGTTTCTATTTCTAAGTAAACTTACATTTCTGTTTGTGGCTCCATGTCAGCTCTTAATGAGCAAGACCTTAAGGCTAATAACAAGTAAATATTAATCAGAATAACAATGTTTGTGATTTAAAATGAGATTGACTTGTAATGACAGTTTTGTTGATTTGGACTCAGAGGACTGAGTAGAATGTTAAAGGTCGTTGTCCAAAAGGTTAAGGGTCACTTGCAGCAGTATCAGGGCATTGCTAGTTACAAACCATTTGTCAGTATTTGGCTGACTGATTAATATGCAACTAAAGCTAATAAAAACAAAGTCATATCATAATTAACAGATTCTATTATGACGTCATTCTAAATTAAAATTAATTGAAGACACTTTCTGATGGCATCAAAAAAAACTAGACTAACCTGTGATGCTGATTTTGGCGGACCATTTGGAGGTCCCATCGAGCACAGCCTGCTTGGCTGTCTTCAGGTGGCTGGTGAAGTCCTCTTTGGAGACGTGGAACATCTCCTGGATCACCTCAAACACTTCAGGACGGTTCTTCTCCCTTATCTTCATGCGCTCCTTCATAGCCATGATGATATTCTGGGTCTTGTCCTCCGCCCCGTGTTTGGAGCTCTTCTCCACAGCCCCTGCAACAAGCAAAGGGTGACACAGTGATTAGCTTCACTAGTCTGTATATCTAACACTCGGGTATTTGAATAAAAGTGGTCATGCATCACAGTGCCAGGGCATCTATCATATGTATTCATCACATTTCTTATAGTTTCATTTTTTTTGAATAACTAAGATTAGCTCACTTTCTTTTTTTTGTCCTAAATACCGCATCTCTACTTGTGGGTGAAGAGTGTACAACACAGTGTTAAAGCATCCGGCACCTAATCAGATCTAATTTATGTCACTACGACTCTACACACTACGACTGCGTGAGCATGTGTGGGAGAAATTCTTGTGTCTTCATTTATGTGAATGTGCCTGTGAGACAAAGGAGGCACATGTGAAGGTCCGTATCTGTATCAGCGTCATGTATCTGCAGTGCAGATCAAAACGTGATAAAGATGAATCCAGTCTGAACTATAAAAAACGGTTATGCTAGACTAAAACCGTTATAAAACGCTGACTTTTACAACAGTCAGGGTGCAGCTAATCCACTTAAGGTGTGCAAGGATTGCCGTGAGGATCATCCTGAAGCCTGCATGTCACATTGTTCACATTAGTCTACGCTGTAACAACGGGGGTGAGCTTGATTGAAAAAGCAGATTGGAGACTGGAGTGAGTGCAAGTGACTGACTGAGTAGAGTAAATACTCCACATCATTTGTAGTAATGAGTGTAGGGAGATATATAATATTTATAACATAACGTACATCCCCCTAACAACATGTGTACTATAGGCTGTACAGTATAGTGTTCTAATCTGAAAATATTACAATGAAGTACCATTCTGTGTGTGGTTTAATCATGTGAGGCTATAAGATCTTAAATTTACATCAAGCATGTAGCAGAATGAAAATCAATGTAGCTTATTAAGAATATTTTTTTCTATAAGATGCTGTTAAGGCCACAAAACATACTTGCTCGCTCTCACACACACACACACACACACACACACAGATGATGTACACATGATACATAAATAGATTTACTTCCTTACTTTGTAAACAATCTGCGTTGAGCAGGTCCTGGCACTTCTCATGACATTTAACACCACACTCTGAGCAGCGCATGCCCTGACGGGCAATGCCCCACAGCAACCCCTCACACTCATGGCAGTAGGTGGGTGCAGTTGCTGTCCACACCTCGAAGTTATGGGGTGTTGTGGATGAAATTGGGTAGATCAAGGCCTGGAGAGTCTTCTTGAAGACGTGTAGTTTCTGAAAAAAGAGAGGGTATTGAAAAAGTGCAAGAATAACTGGGGTAAAGAAAAAGATGTGCGGATGAGAGAAATAGAGGAGGTATGGCTGATGTTGTTAAACTCTCATGGCACCATGAGTAAAAATAAGATTTAATAACAACTTCAAAAGTTAATAAAAAAACAAAGTTTGCTCTTAAATTGCTTTTCACAAACATTCAATAGATGTTGAGATCAAGAGAAATACTTTTCCACCTGCTGAGGGATTGGCCAGATATAATTTGTTTTAGTCAAAGTTTATAAGATTCACAGAGACATTGCCACGGTAGGCTTAATTCAAACTATTCTGCATCTGAGATTTTACACAGTTCTGCATTAATCTTGGGAATTACACAGTATAACTTTTCTGAACTGCAGCTATCATTTATCAGTACTGCAGCATTTTTCAAGCTTCCTTGGAGAAAGGGATCTAACAGATTACATTATTCCAAGAGATAACATGAAGGAGGCTTTGTTGATCCTTTTCTGACTACCTTATCATCAATGGAGAAGTCAGCTGTATGAGAGTAAATCAGACTTGTATCTCATTAAGCTTAGATTAACAGCATCCTTAGCCCAGAGGCTTTGCTCACATAGAGTGGTTTACTGACGAAATCTCCCTCAGACCAAATACCAAAGTCGACTAGAGGCCTGTCTAGACTGATTGCTGTGTAACAGAAGCCTCTTCAAATTGAATGCTTTACTGCAGCAGCCCTTCCATCCACAAGGACCGGAAAAAGGGCCAGGACTTGCCAATTCTTGAAGGCAGAATCAATGGATGCTGTAAATAAGGTTTTTAAAAGTGAGCATTATCCAGATTGAGAGAGAGAGAGCAAGCGAGAGGGAAAGTGACAGAAAAAGAGAAGGAGATGTATGGCGGTTAAAATAAATCTAGAGAGGTACTTGCACTCCACTTCTACTGCGCTCCACTCCTCACCCCTTCTCCTCCACCCCCCCCCCCCCCCCCCCCCCGCTTGCTGTCAGCCCCCCGTCTGTTGACAATGTGCTTTAACACCTGAACAGCAGCTCTGCACTTTACCACAAAGACTACAGCACGGCCCACTCAGACACGCACACAGACACAAATACACACAAGCGCAGAGATGATTAAATGACACCAGATGACAGTACAGCAAGGCTATCTAACATCGTGAGACTTTGCTGCAACAGAGAGGCTGCTGAACCTTGGAGGACCTTTGATGACACTCATAGGGAGACAGAGATTTCCCTTTTAATCTGAGGACGATGAGATAAAGCAGATGTCTGAGATTTATCCACAACTTAGGCATGAGTTAGACCAGGGCCACAACCAGAGGCATTCTCCTCCTCAAATTTTATACTAAACTGTCTAATTCTGACAAAGCCTGCAAGAGATGAGTGAGCCAAAATGTCTATGATGTGGGAAACTGCAGAGACCTCGCAGTTCCAGGTTTTATCAGTAAATTGATTTATCTTGGCCTTTATTTTACCAGGCGACTAAACATTTTAAATGGTCCTATGCATGTGAAATGTAGAACAAATTTTCTGCCTAAGCATTCTTTGACCATTGCATGAGTAATATTTTACTACTGATTTCATTTCCACAGTCTACTTCTGTCTTTTGAAAATTCCCTCCCTCTAAGTCCTCACTGTCAGCCCTGACACCGCATGTCACACTGCGCTGCCTGTGTGGGGAGAGCGCTGCATGTGTGACTCTTATGTGATACTCTGCGAGGTAACCCTGGTGATTTTGTGCAAGACACTGCTAGATTTGATTGACAGCCGCAGCCTCCGCCTGAGAGAAACACGACAGAGCTGAATCTAATCTCTCCTCCTCCTTTCCAATTTCACCACCTATTGTCCTTGTCAGCCACTTCATTGACAGTGCCATCCTCCTCAGCTTCTTCCAACCCTCTACACCTCGAAACCTTTGCGTTAACCATGTTACAATTTCAGTCCTAACAAAGAATCCACATGACCTGGGCATTAAATTTAGACAATGAAAATATTTTAAACCTAATATGCTTATATGTTTAGCAAGATTCACAGAACTAAAAAAAATGACACAGGAAAGCATTTTAAAATCAGTGCAGTCTATTTTGCTGCTAACAACCAGCCTGATGGTGAATGGTGAATGCTGATGTGAACTGACTTAAAGCAACACATCAAGTTTTATTTCCAGATACTCCTTGACCTGTGTCAGATAGCGGCTTCCTTCTTCCTTTGTACAAGTGAGTCCCTGCCTTTGTCTCAGCAGGTAAGCATGGACCCAGTTTATGTTGACAGTCGCAGTTAAAAGTCTCTGGTGCTCAGATCACTGAGCGGACACACGGGCCGTTAGCCGGCCCACACATAATGTTCCTTTCTGCTCTAAAAAGCAGATACATGGGAGACATGACTCAGGAAGAGAACGGCATCGAGAGGGAGGTCTATACATCCACAGTGACAGAGTAAGGCAGTTTAATCTAATTAAAATGTATTAAGTTGAAAGAGGGGGAAAAAAACGTGGATGCAAGAAGGAAATGCTCTAAATAGATTCAAACATCTGTCCAGGGACCAGAGGGGGGATTGTTCAACATGGCTGCCTGATCAGTGAAATCAGGGCCAGGGGGATCATGGTGACAACTCGTCACTCTCTGCTCTGATCTTCTTTTATTCAATGCTCACTTCCATCCTTTTCTCACGCTCCTTTCCCCTGCCTAACTCCTCTACACTCTTAAACTACATATGGTCGTTTACTGAGTACTCGCGCAGTCCTCACAGGGAAGCACTCTCCTGGACTTAATGCAGCAGATAAAACTCTGACATCTGTTCGTCCTACTTAACAAGACTGCACAATCTGCATTTGCTCGGAACTCAGCTCCCCTCAACCCCCAATTACTAGATTCTTTCTTCTTTGCTCCTAATCAGAACACTGGACATCTATCCCTAAAGTTCAAGCCTTACTTGCCACGGCAACCCAAGAATCAGCTCCCTTCATACACCAATTAACACACTGCATCTATCACGTCATTTTTCCCTCATCTGGGACATGAGCTGTTCGTCCCTAAAGCTCCTTTAATCAAACCCATGGCTATTAGTAAGCGACCAAGCCCCTCTCACTTTAGGGCAACTGTGCATGTGTACCATGAGGACCAAGTCAAGTGTGTGAAATAGATAAGTGATATGAACAAGTACACAAATCAGTGCGCACAAATTGTGTGCCACGTCTCTTGTTCGAAAAGATGAAATATTTGTGCATGATGTACAGAGCACATTTAAATCTCGTAATCTTGTAGGCTTAGGCAGCCCCGTGTTGCACATAAGTGGATATGAAATTGTCTGCTTGTTTGTCTTGCTGAGAAACTGCTTTCTCCTGCTGTTTGCCTCCTCCTCAGTTTTCCCTCCGGGAGGGAAGAATTGCAATCAATTAATACAGAGCAAGCTTTAGAGGTCAACACAGAAGTGTCTGTCACCCTCGACTGAAGCATTCTGCCCTTTCTCTGTAGCTCTGCCTTCCTGATGCACAGCACTTATCATTAATCGCAGGGCATTGTCTAGATGAAATGATGGGACCATCTTAATTTCTGAACTCAGCCAAATGATCAGACAGAAGGACCACAGGAGAAAGAGTGAGTAGCTGGCCACAGAGACCATTTTAATAAACTGCAGTGTGTATTATAGACAGAGAGACAGGCAGACGGACAGATGATGGCACGCTGTATCCACATCTGAAGAAATAAGGCCAGTAACTAATGCAGTCCATCTCATTTTCATCTTGGAACCCTGTGTTCCTGGCAACGTGATCTCGGGCCCTGAAGTACAATGTCTGCACCAAACAGCACAGCTATAAAAAAAATTGTCAGACTTCCAGTACCCTGCTCTCCAAACACCTCCCTAAAAAATAATGAGAACATGGGTCCAGCATCCCATGTCCCCATAGAACCCCCCCCCATTACCCACCAAGACTCCACAATAGTCAGTAACTGATTTTCATGCAGGCAACGCAAGCATGTTAGTACTCACCAGGTCCTCATTATTCAGGGTGGACCGGTTCACCAGAGCGAACGAGATGCCTGCCTTTCGAGCAGTGAGGGTCTGAGAGAAGAAGAGGAAAAGGAAGACGATGAAAAGGGATAAGTTCACTGACCCATTTTACCTTTCTGCACTTTTACGCAGCATCTCATAGTGCTACATAGCGGCATTTAAAACACACATCCAAATAAATGGCTTCTGAATGGGTGATCAAAGTGCACAAAGAAAGTAAGCTTACCAAAGCCTGTGATTTCCAGAGAAGCCATGAATAGAGAATGAAAGAAATAAAGACATTTAATTAGACAAGTAGTGGGAGGGTGAATGCTGAAAGCACAAACAGCAGAGGAATTTGTGCTATTTATTATCCATACTGAACGCATAGGTGTCTCAACTGCCATGCAGGACTGCTGGTTAGGGCACAGAGCTCTAGAAAGATTCAACTATTCATCAGGAGAGACTATACAGCCGTTGCATGATTCTTTATCCACTCATGCATTAGAGGTTACTAAACTGCAGTCATGCTTGGCATTTATATTCACTTCTCTGTTGGATGAAGCTTTGATCATATTTTCTGCTGTCTGCTCTGCACATTAGTTTGACACAAACAGAGAAACACAAGACGCACACACTCATGTATGGGTGAAGCCAGCTGTACTATACAACACCGACTCGCACTCACACACACTTAAAAACACACACACACACACATCTTGTTCAGACATTCACAAACGTACTCGTGACATAAAACAGTACACGCCCACACAAGGCATTCTAACAAACACAAAGAGGTACCACGCGCACAGACGCACACGGATACACAAGTGAAAATTAACTCTTATATTAATATCCATTGAGTTTGGGTGACCAGAAATTGATAAAACATGAATCCCATACTGGAGTAAGTTACGTAACAGGAATGCAGACATGGACAGCTGACAATATTGGATCAGTCTTTACCACGACCCTCTTGTCTGTACAGCCCAGCTATGGTAAAGATCCATGGAAGCCATGGAGAATGTAGGAGGGAACGTGACCTCTACATGAACTGTGAGTGTTGATGTAAGTTTATCAACATGCACCAGCACTGCTGAGGTTGCTGCGGGCAATACAATATGACCCTCTGTCCAGATGATATCTATTAAGGTACAATATAGCGTTCAGTGCTTTGTGAATTGATTTTCAACTTTCTTTTTTTTTCTTTTTTTTTTTGGGTTTGTTTATTTTTTTGCATCCCGCCATAATGTGGGGGAACCCTGCTGTCTGTTCCAATGAAACGCTGTTGCTGCCCTGAAGCACTCACACAGCAAATGTGGGACATTGACAAAGGAGAGGCATGAAAGGGGACCAATTAGTTTGCTGACTAGTGACTTCATCCCAAGTGTAAAAGGCTTGCTCAGTGTCACTTTTACATGATTTAAAAGCCTCACACAGTTAAATCAGAAGTCAATGAAGTCTCTCGGATATATTTTTAGGTTGAGTTGTCAACATTTCAAGTTGAATATAATTTTTCGACACCTGTCAGGCAAAAAAAAAAAAAAAAAAAAAAAATGGCCAAGCATCGGCAAGGGTGAAATCTGACAACTCACTGAAAAATATCACCCATAGCTGTTATGGGTCTATGTCGGAATGGCAAATATACACGCAAAATCCCAAAAAATAAAAAATAAAAAACGACAACCCATACTTACCAAGACATTGTTGGTTATTAATTTCATGAGAGATATGGACAAATACAGCATCAACTCATGTTGTTCACTGTGATATAAACATTCATCAGCATCTATGTGTATGACATCAAGCTGCATTATCATTTGCAAAAAATGCTATTTGTATTATTTCACAAGAAAACCTAAATCTTTAAAGGGTAAAATTTATTAAACAGGTTGTTTTTAAGATATTTAAATTAATAAAGTGCGATAATAGTTCCATTGTTTTGGATAAAATACATGAAGATGAGAAACAAACATACACAAGACAGACAGATACTAATGCAGAACATAATGAACAAACAGTTATAGACATGAATACTCCTGGCGTCACAACAGCCTGTTGTCTTTCAGAAAGATAACCATGTGGCACAGTGCTAAAGCGGACTGCATTGCAACAGGCCTCTCTGTGGGATATGTTATAACACATTATGTCGCAATAAAAAACAAATGGCAGAGCATCACTGTGATGCAATGTCTTAAACACCCTCTCTAGGCTAATTAATCAAGCCATAGAGTTATGGCTAAGGGTACATTTAACATTCCCTGAAGGAAGTGCTCTACACTAAATAGCCAGAGTTTAAAGATGTTGCTTTTATCACCAATCAACTCTTCACCGGCTTGTTTTTTTTTTTTTTTTTAATCACAATTAAAGTTTATGTGACTTTTTTAAAACCTATTTAATTTTGTATAGCAGGTCAACATGTGAGAGGTAAGTATTTTCATCATCATCATCATCATCATCATCATCATCCCCATTGTGTGCTGTAACAAACTTGTTATTAAAATCACAAACAAGGACTAAGTTATGTTTTAATAATCATTACTGTTACAGAGACTTCACTTCAAAGAATATTAAGGTTATTTTTTTTTAGTACTAAAGATATTAAGATACAGGATCAATCACTGTCACTCTAAAACACCATCATATTTTATCAGTTTGCCAGTTAAGTTATTATTGTCCTCAGCAAGGGTCCATACTCACACAGGATAGATTCCACCAGTGTGGTATAATGCGGGGTCACTCAGATAGATTTGACATAAATCACACATAACCTTGTTGAGGCAGATGACTCACCAGGTCTCGGACAAGAGGCACTGTCCTCTTGCGGCGTAAATCTGGCATGCTGTCAATACCATAAAGAATACTGCCAGCCCTGGAGAAGCAGACAGATTTAAGATGTATTAATATCATAATAATGCCATGCTAGGGGAGACATTACTACGGTAAAAAAAAGGGGGGAGGGGGTCTTGATTTACACAGCTGGCAAACACCATGGATCATGCCTCCTACCTAACCTGTCTCACCCCTTCCTCTTCGCTTTACATGGTGCAGACCGACCACACTGGAGCTGCTTGTAATCCCTCTCACCCTCTGTTGCTCCCAGAGACTCCCCCTCCTCCATGTTATCTCAATTTGTAGAGTGTTTCTGAGGACCTGCTATTACTCATACATATTATACCTATCCTTGGATTTGTATTACAATCTATGAATACTGAAGATGTTATTCACAAAATAGTGAAGGACCACAGCAGCAAAAACTATGTAAATAACTGACTCCACGCATCAAAAATTGACACTTTCAGATGTCTTCCAACTTCCCTTGTGCACAATCCATGGGCCCCCTCAATGCTTTCCCATCAGTCTTACTTCCTTTCCCGTGAGGCTCTCAGTGGCATCACCTCAACTGTCACTCAAAGCCTCTCTAATGACCTCAAGATGACATCAAGGCCCAATGCCTCCACACTAAAGCTCCTCAAGCTTTTCCGTCAGCCCTCTCAGCAACATCAGTGGTGTGACCCCAAAGAAACACAACGTCAAGAGCTGCGCAGGCCCTTGCCTCACCCCAGGGCACCTACCTCTTGCTGCTTTTATGCACAATGTGTGCTGCATAGTCATTGCATGAGCTGGGGTAAATATGATTATTATTTTCTCTCTTGACATATGACAACAGTTGGCTTTTTCACGTACGCTTACATAATTAACCATTGATAAACATTTCTTACTAAGAAATCAGTCAGATATGTGAAACCAATGGGATAAATTCCTTTACAGATGTTGTGAAATCATCAGGCATCTTGTATATTCATCTTCTCTCTGTGTGTATGTCACAAAACAAGGCCCAAGATACCTTAACTGGGGCTGCATGCCAGAGAATCAGCATGTTTCATTAACATTTCTGCTCCCTATATGCCTCAGCAGTGGGGTAGAAAACAACACAGCAGCTCGGATTTGTGTAATTGTGAAGTGATCAGATCAGGACGTGAGCCACAACTCACCCTCCAGACTGCAAGCCCAGCACTTTGGGATCCAAAAGACTGCGAGCCTGCAGAGAGAAGACATACAAAAACGTAAGACAAGGGACAAGGTAAGCGAGCACAACTTTACACAAAGCACACTGCAGTAAGGTTAAAACAAAAGCAACACACAGTCTAACAAAATGTACTTGGGAAAATACAGTACATTTGGAGGTCAATTCAGGATAAGATAAATGATAGGCGAGGAGGAGTACAGCACAGGGAGAAGGGAGGGAAGCACCACAGGCAGAAAACCAAATTATTCCACATCAATGTAATTTGTGGGCTCAAGACCGAGAGTTTTGCCGCTCTTGGTCCTTCAGGCCAGATCTGCCTATTGTGTAATGCTCCCTCCTCACTGACCAAAATGTCCAGTTTGAAACACAAATCATTTTCTGAAAAGAGAGGAATAGTAGGATAACCAGCACAAAGTGACAGCAAGATGGCTCAAAGGCATATGCTGCACTCATCCTTTCATACCTACACATATTACTTCAATTTATCTACAGAAACACAAACACACCACACCACACCAAGGCGGATGCGACACAAACACACTATCTCGCCAAATACCACAAAGACACATGAACAAACGCACACACAAACACATGCACATGCAAGGAAATCACAAGTGTCTAAGTGTTTATATATGAAAACAGATAAACAATGACTTAAAACCTGAGTATCCAAAGCACTGGTGTCTGGAAGGAGAAAATGACAGGAGGGCGGAGAGTTAGACAGGAGCAGTTCAGTAGAAAATACACACACTTAGTTAGGACACTTAGGACACTAATTTACCATTACTGCCTGATGACACAATTCTGTTTTGCCAAACAGTTTATGCATAAATGGAGAGTCAACAAGTGCCCCAGGGAGAATCGCTATGAACAGAGGAATACCGGATACAGTAGGAAGCTCTGCTATACAACACAAGGTTGAAATATTAAGATCAGTACTTGAACATAGAGTAATTTAAATTAATGCAGCACCATTTAAAAAATTATGCCTTTGATCGACAGCGTTACCTGCATTAACACTCATAGCTATGGAGACATGGGACATTAGGTAAGCATAAGCGGTTGGTATCATGTTGCCATTTTAGAGATGAACTGTGAGATGGCAGGCCCTTTAAATAAGCAAGACTGCAGAGGTGTAATTACTGTGCTATTGATCCATGGGTGATAAATGGCAGCATAATCATGATCTAATGTGCAACAAATGCAAAACAGCTGTTCACAAGAGAAAGATCAAATTGCTGATCTGATTAAAACGACATGATACACTGTTTGTTGTTGATATGAAGTTATTTTAACACTAATCCAGAATAAGGCAGTGTAAATTTGTTTCTTTCCTTAATGTTCCCATTATCTATTTGATTTTGTTTTGTCTGTTTACTTGAAAGTTGACAAAAGAATTGCATCATAAAAATATTAACTGATAACAATTAAAATAGCAATAACTCTGGACCTGTGCATTGATTGAGAACACAGTGCGGAATATTTGGTGGATGCTATTATCCAGAGTGTTTTATATAGCCATTAGTGTTCACCACAAGTGCACATCTTTTCATGATGAGTGGTCCTCATGAAGGCAATGATATTTTAAAAACATTAAAAGTGCATTCTAGTCAACATGATACAATTAGGTTGTATATCTCCCTAAGTGCTGTATGAAGGCAATTGGACTTGGCTGAAATTCTTGAAGATGTTTCACCTCTCACCCGAAAGGCTTCTTCCGTTCTAACTGCTTGCAACTCCCCAGTCAGTTAGAACTGAAGAAGCCATTTCAATGAAAGGTGAAACGTCTCCAAGAATCTCAGTTAGAAACCCATGGCCTGGATGACTGAGAAGCTCCACAGATAATTAGGTTATATTATTTTTTTTAAATGCTGATTTTTGTAATGACACTACATTTAAGGTACAATTTAACAGTATATTTTCGCTGGGTGAGGTGACAGCAAAAGCAGCACATAGAGACACAGCACTCAAAGAGGAGCTAAGCTCCAAGTGGGTACCATGGACAGCGAGCGATCAGCTAAGCTACTTTCAGCATGGCTGTACAAGATAGAGTCATCTCCTCCACCAGCAAGTCACTAAATAAAGCCAGACCACAAAGATAGTCTGTAGAGCTCTGATATAAACCTCATTTCACAGGTACCTTAAATCTGTGGAACAAAAATGTCATTGATTGGTTGAAAACCTCTGCGTGTGTGTGTGCGGGCAAAAGTGTTGAGGTAGCAACAGCAGCAGTAAATCCTGAATTTCAATGCCGACACACACGGTCAGAGCTCATCGGAGCAGAAAAGCCTGCATGTGGCCGATAGTACAAAAAGGACTGACCCCTACTCCAACACACACAGGAACATGTGTTCTTATGCAGACACAGTCACACAAACATACACATGTATAGTATACCGAGGTGCAGACCAGAGTTTCCATAAGAGTCCAAAATCTACTAATAGCTCCATACTAATAACTAGATTTGGGCAATGTTTATTTGTAATTGTAATAGATCACTATTGTCATCATATATTGTAATTTCAGTATAGGCTTGTAACATGAGCTTGTACACAGTAGTAAAATACATAGCAATATAGTTTCACTATTTCATACCTGTGCCGTTGTCTGACAAAACAAACAGAAAGCTTGTAAATGAGAACAGTTTTATTGGGAATCTGGCTGTATTAAAATACTGTATATGTTAACACAGAGAGTAAGAGAGAAACAAACAAATAAAGGGCTGAAACCAGCTGACACTAGGCAGAATGCAAATAGGACACAGTCCTGCCATATACTAGGTTTTGGCCTAGTCTTGTTTTAACTATGTTAACTTAGTTCAATCTAAGCACAAAAATAGAATCCCTGTAGGTATGAGCCAGGAATAGAGCAATGGGGTAAAATGCATTATTGGCCCTCCTTTAATCAAAGAAATATGCTTGTTTTGTTAAATCTGAGTAATCAAGGAAGTATCCTAGTGCAAGTTTAGGGGGAAAAGTATAATGATGATAATAAGAATCATTTGGAAGCACCGTAATCAGAGAAGGAGTGTTGTGTTTAAGTGTCTGAAACCCAGCGGTATTGTATTGCAACCTGGAGTTATAGCTCTTCCAAGTTGTAAGCGTAAACTGTGGAGAAAGGGATTTCCCTGTTCACAACAGTCAGGAGAAAACAACAATATAAAATCAGTCAGTGCTTTGAATTGGATGGTGTCTCCTAAAAACAACAGCAGAGACTCTTCATCCCCTGCATCTGCATTTTACATATCAACACTTTCTCTGGAAATGGCGCACTAAGCATAAAGAGGGTCTACCTCCTTTGCTCCCCCAGGAGCAAGCAGCAAACTTCAAACTTCACTAGCAGTAGACCTCTATAAATATTCCAAGCAAGGCTGACCTGGTTACAGAATGCCCTTGGGAGTGTGAATTAGCATCTGAATACGAACGCTGCTGTAGCCAGTTGAAGACAGGCCTGGCAGGAGTGGCAGCACTGCCGAGACTCCCTTCACAGCTCCCACCCTGACCAGCCAGCACGCTTCAGAGCACGAGCATGGTGAGCACACATCAGCTACAAGATATGAAGGCATGAAGCTAATGAGGGGGAGTACAGAGTATGCATGTGCTTCCTTCCATCTGCGGCTGTATCTCCATCAGTAGTGTAATGAATTTAAAACAATTGCCCCCAATGTCACAAAGACACATCTTGGATGTGTTTCCATCAACTCTGTAAGAGCAACTGAAAGAGTCTGAGTCAAAGTTTAGATATGTGACAGTAATGTCAATTTCTAGGATTGCTGGGATGACTATTCTTTAAAGTCACATAGAATTGACCATATTTTATGAAGACAATCAAAATGTGTGTAAAAACCTGCTCTGTCATATTATGTCTGATTGTTCAGAAATCATCTGCCCCAGCAAGTTTGCAAAGCTAGTTAGTTGTAGACAGAAAAAAAACTCATATTTTTTCTCATGACCTCCTGTCTCAACCAAAATATTTTTACACTGTAAAGCGACAAACTCATATGTCACACCTCACAGAGGCAGGTAACCCTACTGAGCAATATAGACAAGACCACCTCACCTAGCACATACACAGTTCAACAATGAGTAATTCAAGATCAACTCTTCTTCACCTGGTAGCCCAACAGAAGCAGCGTCACAGTTAATATGTTTATGTCACAGTTTATATGTCTCTGGACAAATATTGTCACATGTGTGCAAAATACAGTCACAAAACTTTACAGGTGTGTAGTTAAGATCAAAATGAAAGCCAAGTTCGACGGTGGGTGTGGTCTAATCCATGAGTACTGAGCACTCATGTAATAATGTGGTACTCATGGGTCACAGTTGGTGTGATCCAATCGCAAGATGGCCTGTAGTTTAGCTTTATGTTGCCATTACAGAAATCCTTCATAAGAGAGCGTTGACAAGTTTGTTTTTCAAGTGTAAAATTTGTGTATATTGTTTGCAATTCTTTAGTAACCACATTTGTTATATGTCATATTAATAAACAAATGTATTCACTAAAATCATTATCACAATAAGCCTTTAAATCTATTATCAGTAGGGCCTTCATTTCTACAAGAATTATTGCTGCATCCCTTCTGCCTATGTTCTTATATATTTTGCCCTCAGGGGATACTCAGGTATTAATGTGTCTGCAAAAGCTGTGGTGCTACATTTAAATTCAATGGAATAATTTAAATAATGATGTATTATCTATGTAGGACTCTGGTAATAATTTAAGCAATAACTTATAGTGTACTTTCACTTCTATCTTACCTTGTAATACCTCATATTAGCTGCAGTTTATTGGTCTTAGAATGGTCACTTACAGCTGTATGACAGAGGAGGAAGATCCCCTAATTTAAGAGTTTCAGCAAATAACAGTACTGAATTTATTATCTGCAGGTTTGTTTGGTGAATGTGGCCACTGAAAATGTTTGCACACACATCTGTCACATAGCTTTAGTCTTCAGGTGCAGCCTGTATTCCCTGAACTACAGTGCCTACCTCACCACGAGTACCACAGTTACATATGTAGGTCAAGAGCTTTTTCATTTTAAGTAAGAGTGGAAATTCCCTAGTCTCTTTTTTTCATACCAGTAGAAAGACAACTCTTCCTTCAATGAATCATTCACAGCCATTTGTACACCCATGACACATTATAAATCTCCTTTTCAAGTAAGTGCTGACCCATCACTTACAAAATAATTTGATTCAAGGAAATTACGACGGTGAAAGAAAGAAAAAATACAAAAAGACATATGAGAGCACTGGTCTCATAGTCTGCTACATGTAGAGACTATAATATCTCAAACTTAAAATATGATGCAAAAATCATTGACATGCAAAACATTCTGGGTGGTAAGTCAATATATGCAGACCTTATGTTCAGACTTGCTTTAGCTGTCTGCCATCACAATGTCACCCAATAATAGACTGTAGTCATGGTTTTATTCATTTTGAATAACTGATGGTAGCGCTGGAGTCCAGCTCCACTGTAGCTTTTACAGTGTATTAAATTTTGATGATAGATGACAAACCTCTAGAAAACCTGTTTGACAGTCTGATCCCTTGAGCTACAGACCACTACAAAATAATCTAAAGCTGTGCAATGAGAATACAAATACAAAAGCAATAGCACAAATAACACTGCTATACACATTCAGAGAGTCCCCTCTTCAGTTTTTCAACTCAAAACAAATGACTGATTCAAAGAGTCATCCTTCAAGTGGATCAAAGTGGAAAGTTCTCATAAATCCAACAATATTAACCCACCAAGTTTCAAGTCTTGGGCTTGTCTCGGCAAAATTAAATTCATACACTACGATTCAGACTTCCACTAACAACACCATGCACCTACTGGATGTAGAAAATTAACAGACCATTCCAATAGTTATGTATGTTTTACCTAATTAATTAAAATTATGTATTCTCTACATTAAAACATAAAACCTAGGAAATTGACCATCCTCACTCATTTTCCTTCTTGTTGTTTTCTTGTTATTAGGTTATTACTATTGCTTATCACATGTTGTTGTACAGCCACATCCATTGGCAGTTTCTTTGTTGCTGTGTTCAAGGAGGCTCCTGTCAACTGTGTTCAAGGTACAGCAGTGTACCTGCTCAGTGTTACAGATGACATAGATTCACATGGCCCTTTCCCTAATCTCCATTTTTGCTTGTTGTTTGTCTTTTCTGACAAATTTCAGAGAGCAAATGAATGTACCAACAAAGAGTTTTCAAAACAGCTGCTGTGGATATGTTGGCTATTCCTGTAAAGTTATGATAAATAATCACAATTTGTAGTCGATGTACTGTAACACAAAACTGATATAATTCTTCAAGTCCCATGTGTTTTGTTTTGACGAGCAGTTACTGTTATTTATATGTGCTATAGAAAAACACATGTATGACCTGCCATGTATTGGCAATGTAAAGCTTTATAAAACAATACGAACTGACAAACAAAAAGGAGGGGAAGAGTCATACCCCCTGCCAGGATTTGCTGCTCCAGTTCAGCCATCTGTTTCCTGTAGGCCCTGAGTGCTGCTTCTTTGAATGTGGGTCGAACACGCTTCTTGGGTGGGGCCTCTGTGGGCTTCTCCTCAGGAACATTTTTGTTTTCATCCTCCTGCTGTTGCTCCACTTTTTCAGACACCTCCACGGCCTCTTCTATTATCTCATCTATCTCCTCTAACTCCTCATCACCCTCTTCCATCTCCTCTGTCACATCATTGTCCTCAGTCTCATCTGGTTCTTCTACATCTACATACTCCACCATTGCGTCATATTCAGCAGTGTCCTCGGTGAGCTGGGTTTCATAATCCTCACTGTACTCTTCATCATACTGCTCATCCAAACTGCAATCATACTCCAGAACACATGCCTCTTTACTTGCCTCATAGTCCTCTGTAGCTTCAAAAGCCTCAAAATCCTGAGAAGCATTATCTTGAGATGCCTCAATGTCAACAGACACATCATAGTCCTGAGAAGTCTCACACTCCTGTGCAGGCTCATCTGTCTCCTCTGTCTCATTAGCATTAGTTCTGTTCTCCAAGTTAGCTAGTACCTGCTCCATAACTTCAACATAGTGGGTCTCATTGTCCACTGGTTGTTCACCAGCTTTTGCTTCTGCTCCTGTTGTCTCTTCCTCTGCCTTGTAGAAGACAGGCTCCGTGTAGGCATCTGAGTCTATTGTAGTACTAGAGTTATTTGCAGTGGAGGTGGACATGGTGCGGAAGCGCCCCATAAATGATGAAGAGGAGTTGGTGGGCTCCTCAGGAGGAGCAGGGGTAGTCTGAGAGCCAGACTTCCAAACAACCTCCAGAGCTGACTTAGCCCTCTGCAGTGTAGAGCCAAAACCAAATCCAAAGGACTTCTCACTTAGATCTATGCTGAGCCTGCTGCTCCAAGACTTAGGAACCTCCTCAACCTTCTCTGTTCGAATCTCACTCTGACTGCGGTACATAGTTGCAGACTTACCCTGGGGCTGGTGAAAGCTGTGATTGACATCCAATTCAGGGAATTTTTCTACTTTGGGGGTTTCCTTAGGGGTGTCTTTAGAGGCTACTTTAGCTGCTACTTTAGGAGTTTCTGTCGTGGCTGCTTTAGGAGAGTCTTTTGGGGGCACCTTAGGACTCTCTTTAGGGGCTACCTTCGGAGGTTCTTTAGGTGGAGTTTTAGAAACTTCTTTAGTGGGTACTTTAGTCTCCTTAGATACTACTTTCGGCATCTCTTTTGGGGCCTCTTTTGGGGGTAGTTTTGCAGCTTCTTTGGGAGCCTCTTTAGCAGCAACCCTCAGACCTTCTTTAGATGCAACTTGTGGTGGCTCTTTAGCAATGACTTTAGGGGACTCTTTAGGAGAGTCTTTGGGTGATTCTTTAGGGGTTGAGGCAGGGCTCTCAATTGGAGTTATTTTGGGGCTGTCTTTAGGTGACTCTTTAGGACTTTCTTTAGGAGTCATTATCGGGCTATCTTTTGGGGCCACTTTAGGAGCTACTTTTGCAGCCTCACTAGAAGTTACCTTAGATGTCACTTTAGATACCTCTTTAACGATGGGCTTTGTGGTGTCTTTAGATGTTAGTTTAGGACTGTCTTTAGGGAGGGCTTGAGCGGTTTCTTTAGCTGCTGATTTCTGAATCTCTTTAGGTGACTCTTTAGGTGACTCTTTCAGAGCTGCTTTAGGTGTCACTTTAGGTGAAACCTTAGCAGTTACCTTGGGACTTTCCTTTGGCAATATTTTGGTGGTTTCTTCTTTAGGAGCCAATTTAGTTTGTTTATGTGTCACCTTAGCAGCAGCTTTAGGGGCATCTTTAGACAATACTTTCGTGCCTTCTTTTGTGGTCACCTTACATCCCTCTTTGGACTGCCGAGTGGATGTCTTGATAACAGACTCTCGCTCTGTGATGGGAGGAATGATGTGGGTGGTTATAGGTGGCAGAGAAGATTCTCTGTCGAGCATCATGAATTCTTCATCTCCTTCAAATTGTAAATCAACCTCCTGACATTTTGTGATGTTCTCTGGAAAACCAGGGATGGTTGATGGGTCAAAGGGACTGCTGACCTCTATGGAGGCTTCCAAACCAGAGTCAGCACCCTGCTCCAGATGATGCCAGTCTTTCCAGGGTGATAGATCACCTTGAAGAGAGAGCTGGGAGCCACTGTAGTGGCTTCTGTCCCCGGACATGCAGACAAGTCCATTGCTCACCCCACTGTCAATAGTTTCTGTTGTCTCAACCTCATTGTGTTCAAAAGTTTGATTTTCACTGCTGAGTGGGTGACTGGGGCTAGCATACCAGGAGGAGGCCATGTCTTCTTGTTTTCTCTGCCACAGCTCCTGATCTGAGGAGGACAGCAGGGAGCAGCCATTAGCCCGTGTAAAGTACTGGCTCTCTGAAAAGTCTTCTGAGTATGACTGGCAAAGTTTTGAGCAGTCAGACTCAGAGCGGCTGAGTTTAGGGGTGGAATAGTCACTCTGGGAAAGCCAACCAGGGGTCAAATCAGAGTAGTAAGCCTTGGCATGCTTGTCTGGGTCATAGTAAGAGTCATCAGCATAGTGAACTGCGCCTGAGTAGCCTGCTTCTTCTCCTGACCGGCTATGGTCATGAGATCGCCTCTTCTCTGATTTACTCTTGTGAACAGGCTTTGAAATCACCATTGCATATTTATTTCTGCTTAATTCATCCAATTCTTTATCACTGTCCATTGAGTCCCAGTCATCACTCTCCACTACTTTATCCTTTCCTGAGACCTTTAAATCCATGCTTTCATAGGTTTGTGAGGAAGACATTGTTTTGTCTTTTCTCTCCTTTCCATCATGAGTTAAGCTATCAGTAGAGACTGTAATGCCTGTTCCTTTAAGTTTATAGCATTTTTTCAAGACTAAATCCCTATCTTGGGTGGTTGCAAAAATGACAATAATAGGGCGAGGTTTTGCATTAGAACATTCTCTTTGTTGCCCTAACCTATGAGCAAGCTCAATTTTTATTGTTTTATGGGCATCGATGAAACCCATTTTGTCTTTTAGTATTTTATATATTACACTCTCTGTTTTCTCTGCCCTTTCTTCAGGAACATTGAGGAACCGCAAGGTTGAATTATTGGCCTGGTGGCTAATTTGTTTTATGTAGTCATGGATATCACGTGTTTCCCTTCTAGACTGGACAAATCCTGAGCGAAGCTGCTCAATCTCACTCTGAACTACTTCCACACTACTGGAGATCTCATCAATGGAGCTTTTTAGGGCATTGACATGGCCACGTAGCTCAGACAGTTCTGTCTCTATCTGGCTGATCCCTTGAAGCTCTTTAAAGATCATCTCCATAACATCCTGGGTCTGACTAATGCAACCTGTGGAGGAGGAACCAGGCTCCAGTGTTGAACTCTTTTGCTGCCGTCCAGCACGGTCCAAGGATTTGCTCCGGATGCCCAGGGTTTTCCTCCAGTTGCTCACCTCAGAGTCTGAGGAGACACATTCCTGACTCTTTTTCCATTTTCTTAACTTGCGGAGGGCACCCAGTCTAAGTGTGTGTAGACTGGAGCGCTCCACTCGTTCACCCTCAGAACTGCCATCAGAGGGAGCCAAACTAATGAGGCTCTTCCTGTTTCGTCTTACAGGCATAGTGTGTGATTTATGCTCATCCAGTCTCCGGATAGGTTTTGTCTCACTCAAAGAGTCAGAGTAACTACTATCAATCGAAAGAACCTCAGGAAAGATGCTTTCATTATTATTCAAAAAAAGAGAGTTTTTTGGGATTCCATTTGCTATAGCTACACGATAACTGAAAGTGGGTGACAGGGATGAGCAGTCGTTCTTTCCGTCGTCTTCTTCAAGCGATATGTTACGTGCCGAAGAGCATTTGGATATCTTTTTCACTGTAGTCTTCAGTGTAGTAGAGAGGGTTAGATTGTGTGCTTGCAAATCAGTGGTCAATTTAGGCTCTTTATTTTCGCTTCTCTCTTTCTTCTTTATTGGGTTTGCCAATTTCTTTGTAAACATTCCTTTGCAAATCTTTTCAATGTAGGATGATATAGTCTTGATTAGGGCAGAAACCATGGATGGCAATCCTGTGGACTGTTTTTTATACAGCGGTGGTGAGCCAAGCACAATCAACCTGTGCTTGACAGTGAGAGCCCAGCTCACAATCACTAAAACCACAGTCCACTCAGAGATGCACTAATACTTTTAAATCCAGTGGTCTTCCTCCAGAAAAGGATCATCTCTCTGAAAGACACAAAAAGAATATTAGCTTTACAATTTTGTCACAGATTCTCAGATCATACCTAAACACAAACAGGAGGAACACACACAAGTTATTACTTATTAATCCATTGTCCTGATAAATGCAATCTGTAAAATCTTGTCTCTCATTATGTAATTTCCAAATTTTACATAAAGGAAACTGATGATTCTCATGAAGGAAAAACAGACCTTCATTTGAAAATTCAAATAGGGGACAATTTTTCAGTCTTAGTAGTTAATTTTATGTACTATTCACATTTATCTACATGACTTTACAGCAAACCCCACAGAGCATAGTAGTCACCATCCTACTTAGACCTCAATTTAACTATATGCCAAAAGTATTGAGAGAGAGAGAGAGAGAGAGAGAGAGAGAGAGAGAGAGAGAGAGAGAGAGAGAGTGTGTGTGTGTGTGTGTGAGAGAGGGATCATTTGCACGTATGACTGTACGTGTATTCATGTATGTGTCAGTCAAGGTCAATAGATCCATTGGCTACATTGATGTATCCAGCTTCTACAGCAGGAGATAGCCAATTATTATAATTGCCTCAGTGCTACAATACTCTTGTCAATACTCTTGTGGAAACAGGGAGCACCACACTAAACCAAGATCATACTTCAACAATTTGTTTTATCATAATGATGACAAATAGTGGAGATAAAGAACCTGATATTTCGGATTAATAAGATTTTTTTTATTATTATTTATTGATTAAGCTAGTCAACACATCAATTTTCTAAAATCATGTTTCCAAGTCAAAATCAGTTCTTTGGCTATATTTTCCATCCATCTATAATGACGAGGATGATGTGGATGTTTTCACTAATTAAGTTAATGACCTATGTTGTCATACATTTGATGTCCCAATTAGATTAATTGCAATGCTTCAGTACCTGAACCACTGGAGTATAATGCCTATGTGCAGCAGACCATGTAGTTATAAAGAGGACTAAATAGTCATCTCAGGCCTGTGAAAAACAGGCTAGAGACTGCTTGAATCATGCTGCATAGTATTAAACCTTTAACAGCTTGAAGTGGCTCTGATAGGTGTGTGTTTTCTATAGAGTGGAACTGGCCAACTGAGTCGAAAGAGGGATGTTTGTTGTGCAGAGGATCTGACAGCTGCTCCACATTAGTTCTGGGGTTTAGAGCTCGATGTGTCTACAGTCTCATGACCACAGAGACATGCTCACTTCAAATGAGCTGTGAAACACAGCATCACAGTTAGCTTTTATTGCTGGGCTCTGAGGAAGGACCAGGCATTAGCAAATAGAGCTTAAGATTAGGTTGCCAGCATAGATGAGTTTCTGCCAGCACTGTATGATGGAAGGAATCCTGGAGCCTGACTGTCTGTTAGCTTCATGGGATAAAGTTTGAGGCAGGCCTGAGGCTGGAATGTTTGTTCAAAGAAATATGTTTTTTGCATTACAGAGATGGAACGACAACAGGACGAGGTGAAGGATTACTGTATATTTTAATGGTATGAGGAGGTTCATGACTCAGCCCTCTTGACGACTGGGATGAAGCCAAGAGCAGCCTTTTGTAACTGATGGGTCACCCCCACCACCCCATGCAAAAATTGAGAGGTGTCACAGCACAAGTCAACTTGTGTCAATCAGTGAGCAGCTGAGAGCCCTGCTCAAGGGAACCTTTAGCTGGTAGGAGAAGAAATGGTTTATTGACTCACTCCACCAGGATAATAAAATAAGCCATTTTGATATTTGATTCATTTTTTAGTCAATGATAAAGTATGGTATCGTGATACAAGAAAAAATCCTTGAGGAACGATTGCACTTGCAGTTCCAAGCAGTTCCAGTCGGGTGCCACTAATCCATTGCAGAATAGAAAGTTGCAATGAGATGATGTCATTCAAAGGACATCAGTCAAACCTCAAACAGTGGAAAACCATGAGGAAACATTGTGGAAGTATGACATTTGTTTGTTTCATGTATTAATTTGAGGAGCATCTGCTGTTTAATGCCTACTGCCATTTTTCCATCTTCTCTATTATCTCTTCAGTGTAGCAAAAGCCAGAGTGACTTTTAAGTCACATGCTTCATGTACATTATCATTTACTCACTGAAGCTTTTTCTGTTGCACTGTTGCTTTTCTTTTTTTTTTTTAAGTTTTTGTCGATACATCAACTTGTCTATCTCAGCCAAGTGTAAAAACGTCTCAGCGATATTTAGATTACTAACTTTATACTAACTTCATTAGTAAAATAAAAGCTTCTCTGCTACTGCTCTGATTTGCAGATTTGTATGATATTACAAAAAACACAGCTGAAACATGGGCTTCCTGGAGGACTCATGACAACCACTATCCCTGAAGAAGGGACAGAACCTTTTTTACTTAAAGGTCCTCCACACTTACACAGGTGTTTCCAGTTAGTGGCTGATTAGACCTCTGCTCAGGTAGAAGTTGGAGTTGGAGCTAATTGTGAACTAAGTGAATGGAGTTCAGAGGTCTAGTCAGGCAGTGTATAACTGAAAACATCTGTGTGGGTGGGCTATGGTTCTCTTGGGACTGGAGAATGAATTAAGGAACAAGATGACCCAGAGGGATCACTGATGCCAATTAATCAGCTGTAGTAAGACACCTTGATTTTAATACTGTGGAGGATGCTTTCTACCAATGGAAGGCAAAGCGAAAAGAAAAACAAAAAACGCCCTGTTTAAGGGAAGACAAGTCATGCTGCTGTGTGCATGTTAATGGTTATTGCTGGTTTGATTAATTGTGCAATAATCTGCCAGGCTCAGTGCTTTGTTGATTGATAAGTGCTCAGACTAAATATTGTTTCAGCAGGATGAGTTATTCAAAATATCTAAGACAGGGAAAATAATATACAATTGCGAGAGGCTCGATTTTACAATTGGTAAACAAGTCTTTACTTATTATCAGTCAAGCTGAAACTAGTGAGCTCTTTTCCTATTCAGTGATTTCTTATACTGTAGCGTGCAAAAAGAAATACAAAAACTGCATAATAAATGATTTTTTTTTTGTCTACACACTTGAATAACACATATAATGAGCAGAATGAAATGTGGGCATGAAATAAGTAGCCTATAAAATATAAATTATGGAATATTATGGAATATAGTGAATTAAAATGAGCAAAATTAAGTGACTGTGAAAGTAATATACCACTAATAACAGATTACACAAACTAAATCAGCTGGTCCAAAAAAAGATAGTGGCCTATGGCGGATGATAATAACAACTGCCAACCTTTAGTAGCCAAAAGGAGCAAATAATAGATTAAGATCAACTTTGGCAACAAACTCTACTGTCGCCTTCAATATTATATGGAGCTGAGAGCTTGGTGTTGGCCTTTTGAAGACACTGTAATGTTGTTCTGATTCAGGCAGCTGGTTTGTTTGTCATGGCTGCTGAAATGAAGCAGTTCTTGCTTGGCTCTGATACAGGCCCAAAGTATGAGCAATGCTGAGTCTTCCCCAGGTTTGCCTGCTCTTTTTGTCTGATCAAACAAACTTTTGTCGCCCTTTGCAGAGACTGCGGTCTCTGGGTGAACATAAGCCCAAGCTAAAGATATTTTTGCTCTATAGTCGTCGACGCTGGCAGAATGATGGAGACTGACCAGACCTTCTAACAATACTTCAACATTACCAAATTATATGACGCTGTGCAAAAGAGTTTCCAATTCAGTGGTTGGAAAAGAGAAAAGATTCCAACAAAGCAAAAAATATTATGGGACACATACAGCATGTTGCAGCTTCGGCTGAATGTAGGGTAACTTTGAAGCTAGCTTTGAGCCATGCTAATGGTTTTGGTGTGGTTTAAAAAAAGGAAAGAGACACATAATACATTATTGATGGTTGCAAATGCAAAGAGAAAAAACAAAAATATTGTTGATGGCAGATCTTTGTGGAATCAGCCTTCAAAGGATGTTATCTGATCAGGAGGAATATTTAGAATTTTTTTATCAATATTATATTTGAAGTGCATGGTCCAGTTGTATTCATAATAATTATTTTACTGGAATTGCAAATCCAAACAACAGGATGGAGCGCCTGCCAGGTTTGTCTCCCACTCTTAAACCCTTCCTTGTCACTGAACCGCAGACTTTCTTGGTATGAAACCAAACAGTGACAACTCTTAGCAGTGGCAGCGGAGCACTTCGGCTCGAGTGTCGATGAAGACCGCAGCTAGCTGCAAGACCTGCCGTGAATTGCAGGACAAACATGATCATCAACATTCAGAACACACCATTCGGAGTTTGAACGCACACACAGTACATTTAGTTATAGGTCCAGATTCTGTTTTCTATTCATGGTTCTGTACATCATTACATAAAAATATATCTGGCTTCAGCGAAGTAGGTTGGGCTTCACATTTTACACACTAACCTTTAAATTTGGTAAATGTATGTCCCATTTTAGAAAGTATATTTAACATTAATGTTTTTATTTTATTTTAAAGCTGCAGCTCGTTAAATAACTCAGGCATTATGGACCATTATTATACAGCGCTCCACACAAAATACACCTAATGCTGGTTAATACTGACCATTTACGTTAATGCATTTGTGATGCAATTTTTTCATATACTTGATGCACTAAATTGAGCCACAGCCCCAATCATGTCTGACGCCGTCTGGAATGTGTCACTGTTTACTGTAGCAGACACTGGAACATCACTTGTATAAAACACTGTGCTGCACTGTGGCTGCCCTCTGTCCAGACAAATCACACTAAAAGAGTTCAAGTGTTTAATGAGTGCTGATTACCAATTAGGGGGCTGCCTTTCTCTTGACGGAGCCAACATCCTGACATCTGCATGTTAAGGTTTGACAAATGAAGCATTCACCCTCTTCCAGAGCTGGAGTTGATACGCAAATGACTTGATAATGCCCACGAGGTATCGCCTGTATCGTCCCATTAGAGCGTAATGATGCAAGAATTAGGAGAAAAGGATGACAGATTACTAGATCACCTTATCCCACTCGCATGTGTTATCAATTTGGCCACAGAATCTGCAAAGACATGGCTCTGTATGCAGACTCAGCAGCAAATGGGCCACAAATGAAATGCCACCATTTATTCAGAGCCATCATGACAAGCATGTGTGAGAATAAAATTGCATGTCGGTTATCTAGATGTACAGTATCTGTGCTATTGTTCACCCTCACTGCAGTTTGTAGCTATAGGCAGATACATTGTAACAGAACTCATTCTGTAGCACATATGTAGCGATAAGTGAACAGTAGCTATTGGTTTTAATAATAAGAGGAATCATAGTTTATTTTATTTAATTATTAATTTATTTAAGTAGCATGTGTGCACACATATGCACACCTTCTACCCACCATCAAATGAGGTGTGTGTTCTCTGGAGCATACAGTCCCTACATTAGGCAGCCACTTGTGTTAGAACATGTGGTATAAATTGGTTTTAGACATAAACATGATTTGTTCAACAACGTTACATGTCGAATAGGCCTGTAAAATGCATATGAATATGTAGGATTTTTATATTTTTCTACCCTCGTAATTATCCTGTACAATCCAGAGGCTTTGAGCAAGGCACTGAAGCTCCAACTGTACCAATGGAGATGTCTTAGTAAGCAATTTACTCAATCAACTACATGGCTTGCATGTTATAAAATAACTTGTTACTTCATCATCGTGCTCAGTCACGTAAGAACTCCAGATATTAGTTGCCAGCTACTGTGACAAAACAAAATCTGGGGATTCCTGTGGTCGTGAGGTAGAGCCCCTCCCATTTGTGAGTCAGACTAGAGAAACCTCCAGAGAAAAGGGGAGCACCTCAGCCACACCCACTCCCTATAGCTCTGAGGCAATGCTACCCCAGGCCCTGCATTAATGTCCAGGGACCTATCCCCCCCCCAGCTTTTCCTAATGCATCTGATTAGCAGAGCACTCTAAAACACTCCATTTCTTACAGTCATACAATCTCTGCCACTTTCCTTTTAATGACAATGACTGTCAGTTGGAGGCACGCTAACCTATTTCTCACAATAGTACAATCTGCTATTCTCTCCTGATGAAAAGCCAAGTACTCCAATTTAAGGTTATCATGCTGCAAGTGATTATACTGCATGCTGTGATGTGATGTTCATTCTCTTATCACTCTGAGTGAGACTGAGGAAGATTTTTGTGCAAACCTTTAGAAACGATGCATATAGATGAGAGATGCTCATGTGTTACGTCATGTCTCCAGAACACATGATTGTGGATTATGAGTGTGGATTAGTGTACATGTGGCTGTGTGTGCATGCCTGTGTGTGTGTGTGTGTGCAGCCGTGCGTGCACACACATGTGCACGCCATGCATGCCTCCGTGCACGGTTGCTTTTAAGCATGCACTTGCTGCTCTGAGAGAAAAGCGAAGCATACCAGTGGGGGATGAGCGTGTGAGGGAGGGTGTGTGCATCCTCAGATCATATTGCCCTCACGCCCATCCTCAGCTACATTCTGCCTCCCTTCTCCTAACCTGTGTATTTCCCAACAGTGAAATATCTGCCTGCAGCCTTAGGAAACCAGCCAACATCACAACAGATTGTCTCCCCTCATAAATCAAAATATTACCATTTCTTTGGCCGGCATGAGGAGAATCAGTCTCATCGCGTTTGTTCAGTGTGAAACAACAGCATTGCTCACATGCGTTCATGTTGTGTGTTATGCATAACAACATGGGGAAAGGTGAGAATGAGAGCAATGGGACATTTGTGTGATCGACAGTGTTTGGATCAGATCTGGATTTTAGAATAATCAGCTAAACGATTAAATACAAGTAACACCTCACATTTCTTAGCATTTTTCACCTCAGCTGCATCGATAGATGATGCCATCTATCCACATCATTCTCAAAAACGTTTCATTAATCCACTGACAGGGCCACAGAGGGAGGGGAGGGAAGCAACAAGAAGATTTAGAATGAAGTCAAACAGTCAACATCCCCACACCATGCAAACACGCATCCACTGCCACAATGAGGCTACGCCGCTGCACATACCTGGTTGTGTCAAATCCCTGTGCAGGACGCCAGCGGTAGTGAGCACAGCGAGCCGTGTGGAACCGATTCCCCGGTTTCAGCGAATGGTCGGTGCGAGGAGACCAGCGATGCTGGGGAGGGCAGGGAGGGAGGGGAGAGAGTAGCTCGGTGCGCAGCTGCCTGCTAATACCAGAGCTCAGAGCATCTCCCCGCGTCCGTCAGACACCACATCCCACAGCCCTGCCTCCGCGAAGAAACACGCACACACCTCTCCTCCATGCCACCTTCTGTGCCCCCTTCTCTCACGTCTCTGCTGCGCTCCCGTGTTCGCGTTGTGGGGAGGAAGACCGAGGATGCTGCCTTTTTATTGCCGCAAGCTTCTGGGTTTTATTTGCCCCACGATTGACACACACACACACGCGCGCGCGCGCACAGTCACACACCCACTGCTCGTAGACAGTGTCACGGCCTCACAGCACGGGGTGTCTAGTCCAAAATGGGATGCGGACGCGTGGTGGTGTTGATGGGGAGGCAGACAGCGCTGCGGCTGCCTGAACTGAGACTCTGCTACCCGGCTGGAGGATGTCTGTCCCTCCCCTGTACAAAAGTCTCTCTCTCTCTCTCTGTCTCTCTCTCTCACTCTCTCACTCTCTCTCTCAGCTCAATGAGCCGGGCTGAGAGAATTGAGCCCACAGACAAACGCACTCACGCACGCACGCACACAACCACACGCGCTCAAGATACCGCTAAACACACTCAGGCTTGCGATGACTTGAGTGAGAGGGAAGCAAGAAGTAAAGGAAGGAAGGGGAACTGAGGATGAAATTGATAAAATAGTGTGTGTCTGTGTATTAGGCCATACAACTGTATGATCTTAATAAACTGCACACCCTGATGAAAACAGACTGATGTAATAGGTCAATAAACCTGGGAAACCAGTCACACGCCGGCTTCAGGGGGTATTACCTTAATTTTTCGTCATGTGACGTGCGTGTGTCGTGCGCGCGCGACACTTTTGCTTTTTCAGCGCACGTTCACGGGTTTACGGGCATGCCTGAGGGGCACGCGAGAAGCCGACTGTCATCTCTTTCTGTCAAACACACACACAGATCACTAATACTATATGATGAGAGCCAACCAGTCTTTACTGAAGACAAATCCCATCTGTATCACACACACCGCGGAGCTTCATATACACTCACACACATCATCTAATTACGTCTCTCACTGGAAATGTCGTCATACATGATTGCTCATTCTGCGTTGCAGATTAGTCATCGATGCACTCTAGTGTATTAAAACACAATCAGTGTAGTGAAATGCACGTGGCTGAATTTCACAGCTGTGGAAAAAAAGAATCAATCATTTGGAATGAAAACACACATAGACTAACCCGAGACAAAATAGTAGGGCAATGGAGGAGAGGCAATTTTAGCCAATTGCTTTAATTTGTCCTTGTGTGACATTTCGCTAATTGAGGCTTTAATTTCACGTTGACAGGGACAAATGAAGACGGACACAGTGAAATGAAAACATCGCAGGTAGAGTGTCACATGATAGTCCACATCACTTTCACCGACTCCCCCAGCCACGGTGGTGATTAAGCATTCAAATAAAACCCATCTCTCTCCCTCTCAGCTCTGCTCCCGCGTGCATGGGCCTGCCTCCCTCCGTCAGTCTTGCTCTCCCCTCTCAGCTGAGATGTGTGTCATGCGTCCCTCCAACAGCCACTAATTGTCCGGCCTTCTAGCGAAATCACACCCCCCCCCCCCCCTTCC
>NW_019525027.1:792038-822123 GCF_002814215.2 Seriola lalandi dorsalis
CCCCCTTTCCTCTCTCTCTCTCTCTCTCTCTCTCTCTCTGTCACATGGGAGAGAAGTAGGGTGTAGGGAGATGTGCGTGGTTGTGTGCGCAAGCTCGTGCTGAAAGAGTGGGGAATTGGAGGAGGGAGAGGAGAAGAGGAGGTTGTGGGAGGATTTATGTGTAGCCTATGGCTCCTGCTCGTCCCCTGCTGGTGATAAGAGTAACTGCATCCTGGGAGCTCAGCTGTGTCTGAGCCAATCTGACCCAAATGATCCCTTCCAATTACTGCAGCGCACTTGTGTTCAACCAAAGATAGCAAAGCAAATGCTGATTTATTTTAGCATTTGACATGGTTCAGTTCAAGTATAATGTGATCTAAGACTGAGGTAAATGAGCAAATGAGTTATTAATAATATTATGGAGGATTTCAATTGTGTAACATTTAGTGATGTCTTTCACAGTTAGTGCATATCAATACAAACATCCATTTCTGAAAAGGAAAAAAGGGGTTCCTCCCTCTCGCATTCCACCATCTCTCTATTTCAGTTTCATACGCCCTCACTTTTCTCTTGTGTATTTCACTCTGCCACTTTCTGCCTTCTCTGGAAACAGACCGTTGCTCCTGTTTGTGCCTTCAGCTGCCTAGGGACAGCCAGCCAAGACTCCTGAGGTCTTCTCCACCTCCATCCCCCACTCCATCCTCTCCTCTCTCCAGCCCTCTCCTTTTCAAGCTTGTGCAACAAATATTATCCATTTCTTTCTCTGGTTCTCTGTCTCTGACCATGATCACTCAGAATGTTTAGTTTTCTGTTTTTTTTTTATTATTATTATTTAAAATTGAACTCATTAAAGAAAAACATGTCTCTGATTATTTATGTTTTGTCTTTACTGTTGAGTCAACTGGGAACAGAGAAATAAACAGAGTATTTTCTCTCACTTAGAGTGAATCTACACAGAAATCTTCAGCAAATATTCTGATTTGGCAAATAGCATACCACAACAACCTCTGTGCACCCCAATGACCTGGTAAACAGATTTAATGAGCATTGCTTCTCAGCCTTAAAACTCCAGTGTGCCGTTAAAAACAAGGTCTGTTCCAGTTGTCAATCATTCGCCATGAAGATACCACATCATAGTTTCAAACACATATTCAGACAGGCCCCGTGCTGATAGAAAAGAAACAATCTTGATGTGCATCTGTTGTTTCTCCAATAGGTCCTGGCTTTGTGCATCCACAAAGTTAAGGACGTGTGACCACGCTTATTTCTGTGAACTGATCACCCAGGATTCTTCTCCAGATATCAAATAGGTTTTTAAGCAACATCACTCAATCTGCTCAATCTATGACCATGATTTTTTTTTTTTTTTTTATCATTCAACAAACCTTTTAGATATCATTATATTATTTCACATTTGAATCCATCTTTTAGCCAATTTGACAATATGCTGCCCCCGTTTTAAGCCATTTGCCCTATTGGCCCCAGCCTACTTGTGAAAAGCTGTCGAAAACTGTTCTGAGTATACTTTGCACCTTTATTGAAAAAAAACCATTTAAATCCATTAGTCGCTCAGGATTGTAGACATCCATACTACCCTTTCTGTTCAACCATCTTAGATACAATAGCAGCTGTGCAGTTCCTCTATATTCTGGAAAACAATATTTTTGATTGTGATTCTTCGTCAGCCTCTTCATTGTATCCCAAGGACCAATCCCTAGTATAGTCTTGTTCTATGTATGCTCCCCTTAAAGCACATAATTTGCTCTTTTGAGCTCCCTTACCATTGTCATGCTGATGATACACAGCTTCACTGTATCTGTCATTTAGCCATACTGCTGCCACAAAGCCACGGAAAATCATCAAATGAATGCCTGAGATTTTTCTGGAACCAAAATGACGGAACAAATATTGTTTGATTGGCCTGGATTTGGTAACACACAAACTTCATTGGCCAAAATATTACACCCACTATATTTTCCTTATAATTGACTGATTCTGTCCCGATTCCTTGAACCTACAGAATTGGAAAAAGTCATCCATCACACCATTGACTCTGTGTTCACCTGCCTCAGTCAGTCACCTTTAGAATCTATTCCAAAACTTAACTTTTGATATGACGTGGTGCGGTACCTCCACAGTTTTGACAGGTGTACAATAATAATAATTACCTGTAATTTATTTGCCTTCAAGCTAAGATCCAGTGTGTGTCCTATAGCCATGTTTATCATTAGGTTTTCAGCATCTAACATTGCTGTCCGTCTCAACAGTGGGAGGAGTGTGAGGTCCTCTGAGCAAGAACTATTTGTTGTTGTCAAGGCTGAAATGTAGATTTGACTTGACGTGTGTTTCCCATCACTGCTCATCATCGTAGAAACAGTTTAACACTTCAAAGTCTTAGAGAGGCTGAATCTGTGCAATGTTTTGAAATGCATCTTAAATTGCACTTGTTGTCATTGGTCTTGAAATGTCTGTTGACTCTTTCTGTAAAGCACCTCTCTTTTTCTATAAAGGGTTACCTCACCACTCCTAATCTGTTGGCTAAGATCACTGCTCTGCAGAAAACATAGCTAGAGCACCATACCTCTGACTAGCCTTGTCAGTCTATACACTTGTATATGTGTTTTTGTGAGTGTGTGTTGCTTTGTTTTCTGACCTGCAGAAGTGACACTAAATGCTCAGCTGCTGTGTGCCAGTGACTTTTGCAGATGCAAGATTTGTATGCTTAAGAAAGGTCATGGTGCAAGAGTTGAAGCTTTCATCTTAACCCAGAAGAGTCAAAAATATGGCACAACCATCTCAAATGACAGACCTTTATTCTCTGGAGGCAGAAACACAGGAAAGTTGGCACTAATGAGACAGGCAGATGGCCTTTATATAGCCCGTTAGTGGTTGAAATCCTTCCATTGAAGCATAAAGGGATAGCCGTGGGCTGATGTAGCATTAAATCTAGCACGAGCATCAGCTTGAAGGAAAATATCTTTTCGTTTGCGTTGAGACGAGACAGAACATTAAAGGAGTGTATTCAGATCACACAGCCATCAACTCATGCTGCCTTCAGCATTATAGGACAGGATTAACATTCATCATATTAACACCTGGTGAACCAGAGAGAGTTTATATTGTTGCTGAGGGTCTACAGAATAATAAAGAAACATAGTTGTGAATAAGGATGAGGATCTAAGAGGGGGAGATGGTCATGGTGGAATCATTTTTGCATCCATCAATGTAAACCTGTCCAGCAGTGATGAAGTCTGAAGGCTGTGCTCTAGTAAATTACCACCTGAAGCAACTCAAGGAACATGTTTCCAGAGGTACATTAAATTTTTAATTTATAAAAAGAAATCCAGTTCTGATGACCATGGCCATCACTGTTTACCGTGTTTTCCCAATTAGTCACCAAAGAAACAAAACTAAAAGTCGGTTATGCTGATCTGCGAGGCAGTACTGTTGCCTTACCCAGTGGATAGTTGAGCTAAATGCTAACATGTTGATGATGATTTAGCAGGCATAATGTTTTCTGTCTTAGTTTAGTATATTAGCATGCTTACATTTACTAATTAGCATTAAACAGACACAGTATATAGCTGAAGCCGATGGGAATGTGATTCATTTTGCAGGTATTAGGTTGTGAGAGCTGAAAAAAGTTTTGACTTGACAGTGCTGCTAGATGGAAGGGATCACCAGTAATCCTGATGAATGCCTGTACTAAAGGTCATGAAAAATGTCAACCTTTATGGTGGTGAAGAGGGTCATCCTCTGGGAACCAGGAATATCTATACAAATTCTAGTGGTAATCCATCCAGTAAATGTTGATATATTTCACTGCATAGGCAAAAACTGCAACCTTCTGGTGGCACTGCAGTAAAAGTTAGGGGATCTACAAAGCCATTGGGATATGTTGTCTGGGAACCGTGAATGTCTGCACAAAATATGAAGGAAAACCATCACATAGTTATTGAGGTATTTAAGTTTGAGTGATGGACTTACTGACACCCAACACGACAGACCTGGCTCAAAATGTCTGCAGCTGAACTATCAGGCAATTATGGCATAATATGGAGGAGAAATAAAAGTAGATTGGAGAAAAAAGTTCAAAAGAACACCCTAACAACAGATTAAAGGATAGTGTGTGGAATTATAGGGCAGCAGGACTGGTTCGATATATAATTTGTGCATTTTATGTCCAAAAGGTAAGTTTATATTTATATTTGTGGAGATGGCTCTTTCATTCTGAAGGATTTAGTCTTAGACTCCGTAGTTTTCTGGCAGAATGAAGAAATATTTCTCAGGAGAACTCTGGATTCTCGAGAGTATGTGAATGTTTTGTTAGACAATATAAAATTCTCATGGAAGAATGCAAACAATGTAAAGGAGAATCTTTATGCCCCATATCTGTAATATTCTCTCCAATGTCACCTGTAAAGTATTTAATCATTTGCTAGGATTTGTTCCTATCATTGGAAAAAAAACTAACTACTGATCTCTTGAGTGTTAATAGATTTTACATTGTGGAAGAGAATATATTCAATATTGCAAAACATAAGTAAAAAGCCTGTAATGTCAGTCTGGGCAGCTCACAGAAAAGGCAAAAGCAGATCAATTAAATCTGAGTCAAAAACCACAAGATTAAGCTACTAAGCATAAAAGCTTTAAAAGGGGGCATGGCTGTGAAATCATGAATGGGTCTTTAATACAAGTGACTTTAAGATAAAGTAGATGAAGATGGTTGTGATATAATTTTCAGTTTATGAAGTATGGATTTCTTGTACACCCATGGTTATTCTTTTTTGTCATGCATGATCACAAAACATCATCAACATGTTTGGATTTCAGCCTACAGTTTGAGAAGGAGAGGTGGTGTTTGGGTTCACAAGACGTGGAGAGAAATGCCACGGATCAATCAGAGGGTGTTTAAGTCCCTGGCAGAGTCAGAGTCCTCTCCTCAATCCGCCCAACTGCTGCATTGCAGATAAAAACCCTCCTCTGCCAGACACCTTTTACACACATCAGATACCAGCTAACCCCCTAAATCCAAATCAGAGGATATATCGTTTTTTTTTTTATTATGTATGAAACTGTAAAAAATACAGCAAATGTACAGTTCAGGGTACACCAATCAAAGAAAAGCAAACGTTGAGTTAGCTCTTGACTTAACTGCCCATTTAGCATTAGAATGACAAAACATGGGCTGTAATGTTGAATGCTAGAAGTTATGGCGGTAATCTATCTCCGGTTTTATTGAGAACAACTTACATGTCATTGAGATGGGGATTTAATATACAAAATTGTGGTTATTTTCAAGCTTGTCGCCCATTAGCCCTCCAGCACTTAAAAACTATACATCCATATTGACATTGGCATAAATTTTCTCTCTATCACATATAAAAAAGACATTTTCACTACAGCGGATTTTGTCTTGCTCACTTGTTTACTTACCAGTCTGAGAAACTTAACAAGTTCAGCATCAAACTTAACTTCTTTACTCTTCAAGAGCTGTCTCCTTTGTACAACGTGGTATTACGAGACAGGATGTGCTGGGGCTAGCTGGTTAGCATGCTAATACATAGATGTCTTTGACTTAATGGCAAAACTGTTATTTCTTCACATTTTGTTGATAAATTTAGTTAAAATTGGAATGTTTTAAATGAAAATACTTACATAATATCAGGTGGCTAATAAAGTATCCTCCTTAGATATCTAGTGATAATCAATACAGGGTGTGAAACATTTTGCATTTACTGAAAACCATACAAAATTGAAGGAAATGTAAGATTGTATGCAGATCACAGCACTCTGCTAGTTGCCCATTCTCATTTTAGATATACCCATAAACCCATAAACATTTGATACGATTTAAAATGTCAGGGTAATGTGGTTTCCAAGATATGACTGTGATATAAGAAATCACTGAACTACAACTGCTATTACTATGACTACTACAAATGATAGTAATAACAATAATTATGATGATGATACTGTGCAACATTCTACTGGTAAAATAAACTCATTACTTAAAGAAAAAAACAATGATGCCACACAACGTAAGCCTTTGGGTTTATTGCCCTTGGGTTCCGTAATGATAAGATGTGGTTTGTTCAAACTGCCATTTGATAATTAAAACCCCACGCACTGTGCGCGCAGAGAATTTTTAGCCTCATGTTTTGAATTAGGAATATACCATCAGAATTCAGACATGGCAAAGTAATTGGTCTCCACTCAACTACGGTGCAGTACCTTTGTGCAGCTTCACTAAGCTAATTATCATCTTTGCTGTTGATTGTCGTAGGTAAACTAGGATGTTTCGAGAGAGTGAGTGTGGCTCAAAACTTAAAACCTTAATGGGCTCAAAGCTTATCCTTGAAAAACAGCATGTCGGGCCGCAGACGACAAACTGTTGTGTTTCTCTGAAACCCCTGGCTTTTTTCAGTGGAATATTTCACAGCTACAATTACAGTAATTATTCTTTCTGCTCACATGGCCTCACAGCAAAATTGTCTCAATTACTTCTGCTGTTTACACCCTAACTGTGATTAGCCGTCAGTGTGGAGTTGGAGGTGATTTGTCAGACTGTAATGCACAATGGTAAATGAATGATGGAAACTCCACGCTGCTTACCAGTTGTTTTCTTGATTGTGACAATAGGGAAGCAGGTTGAGGTGTCGTTTGACACCTGTCACTTCCACTGTCTGACCTCTGGCAGTGATATGGACACACTTAGCTTATTCAGAAAATATTAGACACAGTGTTGTATGATGTTCTGACTGTTGACATATTTCCATCTTAATGTTATTTTCACCACGTAAAATGTCTAAAACAACCTGACATAATAATTTTCAGAGGTACTTGCATTTAAGACATGATATCAGTTGTGGTAAAGAACTAAATGTTTAACTGTCCTGGTTTCCCTGTGTCCAGTCTTTGTGCAAAGCTAAGCTAGCTGGCTGTTATCTGTAGCTTATGTCCAACTATTCTTTTAAAAATACAATACAATAATGTACGAATTGAAATTATTTTTTGGCACCGTAGCATTTGCCAGTCCAGTAAACCTGATGACTGCCTGATGTAGGGGGGTGTGGGGGTTATGATCATCAGCAAATCCAACATCAATTAAATTGAACTTGATGGCAAGGCTCCATATATGACTTGATTTGGTTTGATGTGACATCACAAACAAGGACCTGAGACTCAATTTGAGATTGGGCCCTTTGGCTCAGGACGAGAACGTAAAATTTGAGAGCTTGTGACCAACAAGGGTGACTGAGCCTCACCTCTGGGTAGTACTCTCTCTCTCTCTCTCTCTCTCTCTCTCTCTCTCTCTCTCTCTCTGTGTGTTTCTATCACACTCACACACAATTATCAGAGAACATAGGGTAGCCCAGAGGTGACAACCTGTTGATTTCTATTCCTGTCCCCATCTCACTTATTTAGTTGCAGCTGAGTCACTACAACATACACACATACACACATACACACAAACCCACTATCACACACGTGTCTCCATGACAGAGGAAATTACATTGATAAATTTCCTGGAGACTTACTTTAACCCTCACCTCATCCTCATCTTATCCTAACGTTTTAACATGTCTTCACCTTAAAATGTAATGATTTATGTTATGGGGACTTTCTTTTTGTCCCCATAATGTGACTGTGTAAACAGGTTTAGGTCCCCACAACACGAGTCATACCTGGTACACACACACACACACACACAATATTACCGTACACTGTGCACAACTATAAACCACTAGATGAAATATTTCACCCAGAATTACTCAGCTCCTAAAATAATGGCATGACACTAACAAAGAAACTACAGAGAAATATACTGTAACTGACACACAAACCAACACTCTCACAAGTCTCAAAACACAAGGTTAAGAGAAATCATCAAACCTAAATCACAGGAGTGACATTTCATTCATTAAAACACTAGCAATAAAAGTAACCAAAAGCCAAATAATCACATTCAGACAGCAGTAGAGCTGCTACGCCTTATTTTCTATTTACACACACATACTCACTCACACACGCACGCACGCAACAGAGTTGCTCAGGTGTGGATGCCTGATGCGTCAACAATGAGAGAGAGCATAGCTGATTATCATTAAAATTAGCTCTGAGCGCTGCAAAGGCTCTCTACAGCGTTAGCGGCATGGCTGTGTCAGCACAGCACTTCCTGTTTACGATTTAGTCCCACAGCAGGCTGCAGACACCAGATAACAACAGCACAAAGCATGCTGGGAGATAAAAGCGCTACAAAATGTGCTGGGGCCCCCGTAGCGCCTGTCGTTGCCTGATGTGGCATCAGTCAGTATTACTGCTGAGAATGGTACTCCCCCTCAAACAACCCTGCATGGGAGAGAAAGAGGGAATGGTGGAGAAGGTGGGAAGCAATGGGAGATGAGTGGGTGTGTGATACAGTCAACAGATTGATCTGATTTAACACCACCAAACACAAAAACTACAGTAGTTTTAGACTTGTTATCTCATATTGTATTTGGCTATTAAACAAATAGTGTTCCAACAGTCATGTTACTCATCGCATTTATATTGTGATCCATGTTTGTGGTTGAATGATCACATTTCCATGATAAGGAGTTTTGCCTGAAACCAAAGGATGTGAAGGATAACAGCAGATCCGAGGCTGGAGAGGTGGACTCATTAAAATGCAAACCACAGATTTTAATTCCAAGTAAATCAGGTAAAATACTGGGGGCAAGTGATTAAATTGATACTTGCTATCAGTCAGGTTTGTTGTAGCCTTGAGAAAGACATCTCTCATTTTGGAGGTCCTGAATGCCATAAAAATGTATTTGGTATAGTTTGACAGAGAAACAAAGGGGTTATGTATGCAGACATATTTGTAAACTAGATATACACAAAGGAAAGAAAATAAAAGAAATGTCCTCTTCCTCTGGGCTTTGTAGTGTATATTCCTATACACAGTGTGCAGCCAAGAGGTATTAGGATAGACAGACATTTTTCATTGTGTTGGCTCCGTACTGCAGCACAATGGATTCGAAATGAAACAATGACTGTGAGGTTAAAGTGCTGACTCTCAGTATTAATTTGGGAGTGAACTTGTGTTTCCCCTGTCTTCAGTTTCTGGAGTTTAAATTTTTTGTTGTTAGTGACTGGCTGAAGCCTATGCTGACACGTGATGCTCTGACTGGTCTGTGTTGCTGCCTTCTTCACTGAAGTGACAGTTGTTGCTATGTGAGGTACTTATCTATAGTCAGTGTATTACCTGCTGTGGATTGAGATCTGTGCACTCCCAGTTTGGAGAAGCAGCAGGAGCACCAGCACAGAAGCTGAGTGATGTGCTGCTGTGGATGGGGTCGCAAAGAAAAAAAAAAAAAAAAACGTGTCTAGCCACTTTAAAAAAAATGGCCACATAGAAAAAAGTTCATTTCAGTTTAAGTGTACACTTTATTTAAAATATTTTCACCACTCTCTCTCTTGATGCCAGACACCGCTTTCCTTTGTAACTACAGTTTGTTGACTGTTGAATTACCTTATTCCTACGCGCAAGTGCACCTATTGATTTGCAGAGTAATACAGTGTTACATACATACACTGATATTAGCTTTTTTCTGTGGGTATTTTTTAAGTGGCTAAAACATGTGTATTTTTGCTGACTCCGTCCACAGCAGCTCATGGCTCAGCTTCTGTGCCAGTGCTCCCAGCTGTTTCTCTGAACTGGGAGCTCTGAATCTACTGCAGGTAATACACTGACTATAGATGACTAACTCACACAACCCCACGTCGTTAACCAGAGCTATCATTTTAATGCTTGTTTTTGCGCTTTATTTTTCTTTAGTCCGGTCATCAGCAAATGACCAAGTGACAACAGGTGGCTGAAAAACATCCCTGTTTTCCTTGTTTGTATGTTTGGGACACTTCCTACTCTGTTCAACAAACACCTCTTCAAACATCTTTTGAGGTAAAAGTCAGTGTTGATTATCCGTTCACAACTAAAATGTAAAAACAGTGATGTATGATTTATGATCTATTTTTGAGAATATTGACTTGCTGGTACAAGTTATTCTTCACACCTTCTCTGTGAACACCAAACAGGCATAAATTAACAGGAGTCTATAGCCATGCTAGTGGGTTGGTAAAGCTGCACAGCAGTGCTTTGAACTAAATGCTTACATGAGCATCATGTGATGCTCACAATGTCAATGCTAACATGCTGATAATTGTATAGCTAGTACACTCAAAACTGTACAAGACTTCTAAATAATGACATATTAACAGCAACAGCAGCTTCAGTTCTCTGTGTGTTTATACAGAATGTGTTCAAGCACAGAACTGAGTTGTAGGTGACTTACTCTGGCATCACTTAGAGCCCTATACACTCTCCCTGTAGTTACGCACATAAAATGGAAGAAAATAGACTTGAATTGTAAAGAGACCCTCCAGGCCACAGTTATGGCCGTATAGCATGAGTGAAATGCAAGCTGGCACGCAACCTGTGTAGACAGCTGGGCTGATTAAAATAGAAGCATATATGTACTGTCAGATGCGTGAAGGACTGATTAGTGATAAATGCAACTGAGACACTTTCTGTGTAGACATGTCATTAGTTTTGTATGTTAGCATGCTGAGATTTGCTAAGCAGCACTAAGGAGAAAGTACAGCTGAGTTTTGTAGGTATTTGGTGATACACGTAACTGCTGAACAAACTGAAAGTGGTGGACCACCCATCCCTAGATCCATGAGCTATCATGGTTAAGCATTAGTCAGTCTTGGTATAAACAGTGCAAATATTCTTGCTCCAGTGGCATAAAAAAAAAATAGTTTCAATTGTTTTGGCACTTCATTGTAAATAGAAATTTTTTAGAAAATGCTGGTGTGAATTGGATGTTTTGAATACATAAACAGCATCGTCACATTTAACCACATTAATGTGACATACCTTACATGAATGTGACTGCAGTGGCACTGCATATCAAGTTTAAAGCTGAGACATTCACTCAGTTTTAAAAGGTCACAACCATTCCTCAAAAAATAACAGGTTTTGCTGGATGGGTTCTTTGGTGATACCTCCATATGAGTTCAACAGCATTTTTTACAGAGCACAACAGCAGCAGAGAGGCCATTCTAACCTGCACTATCCACACTGAGAAAAGCCTCCATTGGGAAGCATCATTGCACCCATGGGAACAGATTCATTAGGAGTGAGTGCAAACTTATATTCATTCTAACCTGTACTGCCCACACTGAGAAAAGCATCATTGCACCCATGGGAACGGGTTCATTAAAAGTGAGTGCAAACTTACAGACACACATAGTGTGTGTTGTAGTAGTTGAACTTTTGTCCTTGTGAGATCCCTCCACTGACATTCATGCCTGTGCCATAAGTCTAACCTTAAGCATCTGTACCACATGCCCAATGTGCAATACTTACACCAATCTAAACCCAAAATGGACCAGCTTTGCAAAAATTTCCTCACTCAGATGTGTGTAGAAGTTCTATTAGTACACATAGTACTGCAAGCATACAGAGGTGCACAGAGAGACACAAAGTGTACACCTCACAAACCAAACACGTAAAAGTACACCTGGCACCCTGTAGATGAGGGATGTGTTGTTTAATAGTATAACCTCCTGGATTGTTCCTAGCTAGAATGAAGCTGTAAATATCTGTGCATATGTCTGTCATTGGAGAATATGCCTGCCCTCGCTACAACAGGCTAATTACATTTCAGCCCCAGTGATAAATGTGGCTCAGCTTTGATTTACTCGCAGCTGCCTTCACTGTATTCATAGGCTGGACTCTCTCTCTCTCTCTCTCTCTCTCACACATACATTTATGCACACACGTACACCAAGTTGAATCCCCCATGAGAGCAATTATCATGGAGTTCTACGGTATGTACTTGTGTTATTAATCTCTTCACTGACTTTGCTGTGACAATACAGCACTTTCTGTGGTTATTTACAGAACAATTCCCAGCCAATAGGTTTTACTGCAGCCTGTAATTACAGGCACAAATAAGCTGATGTAAAGAATCCCAGCAGCCCAGAGTGTATGTTAGCTTGCCATTGGTACAGATGGGGTGGAGAGTGGGGGTTTGATTCAACTCAGCGACATGGAGAACCAGTGGAGTATCTTAGCTAGCTGTCACAGTCAATCACATATTTACATGTAAGAAAAACATATTTTATGCTCATTTGCATATATATATATATATATATATATAAGAACCTATCTGAAGAACAAAGCCATAACTGGCTCTTTAGTTGATAAATGCTCCAGTCACCAGCTAAATGCAAACTTTGTCTGCTGTTTTGTGCTGGGCAGGTACATAGTATACAGTGTAGTTTTGGAGCTTTTTGCTGAGAACAGTTACCAGCTGAGGCTGAAAATGAAGCTGATGAGAGAAGCAAGTAGCGAGTGAATACAGACAGTAAAGTTGCTGGAAAACTAAAACAATGGATTGATGACAGTCTGGTGGTAATAGCTTCTGGTTTCACTACTACAAGTGACCAATGGATGAATCCCAGAATGAATTTCTTAACCAGTCTGACCGTGGAGCCTATACTTGTCTGGCCCACTGAGATGGAGAAACCTATGAGCAGCTATGGCCAGGAACACACTGAATGTGTGCCGTCGCAAACATGGAAAAAATAGTAATCTGCAAACTCTAGGTAGAGCTGGCAGTAGCAGCGACTCAGCAGACACGCAGCCCGGTGTGAGCACACATGTTCAAGCCACAGCAGTTCCTTGACGCAGCTGCCACGCACATGCAGCACAGACTATGTTCCCAGCATAAAGGACTTCAGCTTGACTCAGAACTGGCTTTTCTTCTCCTCAATGTGTAAGTAACTTGATGAGAACATGTTACATGTCTGTTTTCATTAGTGAACGGCTACAATAGGCAGGATAACATTAATTAACTTGCAGTTACCCTTATTATGAATTTGTTCAGCAAATGTTGCTATCGCTAGCTGACTCAATGCCAACATTGCTGTGGAGCATATGACAGCAATATATTAGCGTGGACTAATGGTTGTGGCTAGATAGTTTTTTCTTGGCTCTTGTGTACACATGGCGACGTTATTCAGTTGTGCTTATTGTTGTGTGTTTAGTGGCTGCTTTCCCTGGGCGTCGTAACACCTTGCTGACAGAGAATGTGTAAGGAGAGGAGGGAGGGTTGTGACCAAAGGGAGGCTGGAGGTATGGCTGAGAAAGCATTTGTTTTGGTTGGTGGGCTAGTGCAATATCTAGTGGCAGAGACCATCATTTACGGAAACTTTAATGTAAAAAAAATATTGATTATTCCCAGTTTAATATGGAGTGGTTGCAAAATATTTTTTTACAACATGCACTTGTTTACAAGTGAGGTATCACCACCATAATGATGAATTGCTTACTTCTATCTGCTTCTCCAGATTACTGTACTTTGCAGTTTTATGAAAGTACAGAAAATCACTATGCTGTGTATACGACAAAACTGATATTAGTAGCGCTAGTGGGTGTATGTAATGCATATCAGAACACACATGCTAACAATATTACAACAACAGTCCAAACGTTGGTTTCATAAATGTTTTTAGGACTTCCAGAATACCCACATTGGGTTTTAGTAAGAAATACTGAATGCAAACATAACTTATGCATGTTCCACAGAGCAGCTCTAACATACGCACTGCATCCACATCCAGGTTACAGCATTTCTATAACCACTGACAGTCAAACGCAACTGTATTTGCTGTTTTAGTCACGAAGATTGGATCAATGTATCAGTTGTAAAACTGATAATACTTTTAAAAGGCAAAAACACATTCAAGACTACAAAAACAATTCACTTGCCTTTGACTTAGCATAAATGCAAACAAAACAGTATATAACAATACTTGACAAAGTTCAGATTTCTTACCCACGTCAGAAATGTGACCACATCTTGTGCTCCTCATCCTCCATTAGTCATGTCAATATGGAAAGCTTGTGATTTCCATTAGTTTTACAGGCAGTAGTTAGTCAGGTTACTGAAAGGTAGAAGAAGGAGGATGCCGTGGGTGGGTAAACAACAGGGGTTTCGAAAGGGAGAGAGAGGCGAGGTGAGATCGTAACAGATGGCCTTTCCCTGGACTTCCTCCATAGGCTTCATAAACACAAACACATTCACAGCCAGTATTCTAGTACGAAAAACGCCTGTTGGAGAACCACAGATGACCAGGATATTAAGCTTCCTGTTTGTTTGCACCTAAGAAACAGTGAATGTTTACTAGCTATGGAGACATGATCCTTCATCACATTTATAAAATTGTTATGCCAATTTCAAGTGAAAATGGGAAGTGAAAACTGTAAAAACACCAAGTAAAGAAAGTATTTTAACTCTTCATTCCTTCTTCTAATTATTCCAACATTGAACCTAGCAAAAGCAATTTTCTATCCTACCCATTATCCTCATCTTTCTAACTCACTCTTAGCTAAAGGTGACTAGTTTGTCAGAATGTGTTCTGTTATCGTCATTCTGCAATTGAGCAGCTTTTTCATTTGCCAGAGAAAATAAAACAAGAGATCTAAAGTATTCCCCATAAGAGTAAAAAAGCAATTAGCTTGTTCACTGAATGTACAACCTCCCCTTGTTAACATATGCCAATAGTAGGCCTCGTCTTAAAACCCTTGTGTATTGTTAGAAATAAAAAGAAGTAAATAGAATGCTGTATCCTTTCTATTTTTGAGGTTGTGGGATCACAATAAAGGTGCCTGCTGAGGCTCTTACTCCAAACCAACACCAATAAGACACTTTACAAAGAAGCAAAGCTAAAGGGAACACTCTAAATTATGATTAATCATTTCAGAATGTCTTTGCATTTTAATTAAAACCAGTGAAGCATGAGGCCAAAACGAAACCTGTTTTCACCCAAAGAAATTTGTAATCATTACCTTAAAAAGGAAACAAATTTCCCCTGCAATTTTTCCGACAAATAACTTTAAAACTAATTACCAACACATAGATCATATCCAGAGGTGTGTGGTAATAAGATACTTTTACTTTGTCACATGCACTTACTTATTATTTCATCATTTTATTGTACCAAGTTCAGACAAAAGGATTGTACTATTGCATTCAGCTGTCCATGATGCTCGTTTCATGGAGGGTCATTCTTTCTTGCTTGTTTGCTTCTTTGTCTTCTGTGTCAGAGAGCCACTACACTTTAACACTATAACAAAGGTCGCAGACCCCCTTTCACAATTTCCACCACTTTGACAACTCCAGTGAATTAAGTCAACACATATACCAAGACATTCGATTAGTACATGTACACACTGTACACATGCTGCTTTAGGAATTCAGGAGTTAACAGCCTACTCCAATCATCACAATGGCCTCCATTTATCAAGCAAAATCAAAAATCAATATCATCAATCTGAACTTGGTTGAATCTATTCCAGTGGCTGGTGACTAAAAGACCCTGCTGACAAATGTTTTCTGCACTGTCTAATATGCTTAATGGATTCATATGGATATGATGAATGTGTGTGCATTGTGGCCTGTACACTGACCTTCAACCTGCACTCAGTCAAATTCCTTAAGGCCATGTCCCTTATTACCCTGATGTTAAAGTATTTAATGGAAAACCTGGAACAGTCAATGACAGTTATGAAGTTTCCACCCCTGTACTGTACCAGTGCCTATGGTTCGCTAAAAACACATCTTCTATACGTCAGTGACTAATTCAAGTTAACTTAGAATAACATTAGCTTTTAGGAAGACAATATCAGAGCTTCCTCATATGACGACATTAATGTGTACAAATTTTCTGACTGTGGATTGAAAATGCTCTGCACTGACACAAACTGCTAAATCTGTCCCTGATCGGCTGTAGAGGTGGTTTTAGTAGCTCAGCTATCATAAAGTGCAGGGCAAAGAATGCCTGCAAAGCAACAATATATTAACCGGTACCATAAATAGATAATCCGGCCAAAACTGTCTGTTACTTATATTTTGATTGATTTTCCCCGCAGGCTGATTTAGCTGAAGGTCTCTCTTCATCATTTTATTTTAATTGGCCTGACATGAGGAGAATCATGCAAGTCAGTGACATTCTGAAACATATACTGGTCTCTTTATCCTCTTTACTCACTGAACTGGACACTCATTATTTTTTTCCAGTGTTTGCCTACAATGATTTTTGGTCTATTTAGCCAGATTTAGTTTAACTCCACAAATATTCTCAGTTATCAGCCCTGAAGGAAAAACCATGGGTTATGTAGTTACACTTAGCTACACTAATTACCAACATAACACAATATTGAAACATTTGTGGTGGCCTCGTGGGTTAACATAAAATAAGTTTTCTAATAGTAGAAAGGTGAATCACAACCAAGTTTGATGTGGATTAAAAAAAATTAATGATTCACATACTGTATCTATCACTATTCTTTTATGTAGAAGACACAGTGCTGATTTTAGAATCTATTAATGTTATAATGAACTTGATAATTATACAGTGAATAATATTTAATAAAGCTTTACTTTTAATATGTTCCTGTTGTTGTAGTTTTTTTGGTTTTGCTTGCATAGTTTAACCATGGTTGTTGCTTCTTGAGCCTTTGGAGGCTCAAATACCATGTTGTGTTAAATGTTACATTAAAATCCTATCTTCTAAGCACCCTGACTGCACATTTGCAAGATTGTTGGGTTTCAGATAGGAAGGGATAATCCGAGTTTTAACATTTCTACAGATTATTCAATCTGGGGCATTTTACTGCTGGTTTCAGGTTCTCATACCCCTCACTTTCCAATGCCATCAGTCAACCAGTAACCCTCCGCTCTCTGCCTAACACAACCTTAAGACCTCTTGATTTACAAAGTAAGCTCTGCAATCTGATAAAGGCCCATGCAGGCACATACATAAGCACAGGGATCTGCTCTTGCAGATAGCTTGTTGATTCTCAATTAGAGCAGACAAGGCCTGTAGTGGATTTTAAGAGCGAGGAAAGAGTGACTTGGGTTAAAGAGTATCTGACCTGTGAGTCTTGTCTTGATGAACAGAAATCAGTAATCACAGTAACCAGTGTTAGTAAGCCTGCCACAGTACAGAGTGTCAAGCAGCACACGCTGAATCTAGGATGCTCAACCATCAAGAATCTGCTCTTCATCTGTTTGTGTGAAGTAGATGGGGATGCTGAATAAATAAATTACCCAAATTGAAAAAGTACCTAAAGTTTTTTCTTATATTTCCATCCTCCAGCTATTTTCCATCATGTAAAATAGCTGTATTTTTGAATCATGCATTCCCTTTTTCTAAATGGAGACATAGTGCATATGGTTGAGCAGAGCATGATTTGTGATTTTTTTATTTCAAAATGATAAACAAGATTATTAAGTTCCCACTATGAAGATTAGTGGCTGGCATAACCCTGTGAAAAGGAAGGAAACGATTGATGCTGCATTTATCGAAGAGACTCATTAGCCAGAAAGAGAGATAATGAAGTGGAGAATGAACTGGGTGGGATCATTAGAACACAGATGGTTTCCCAACAAGAAACGAAAGGTTCCTACATTATTTCTTAAGAAGCTATGTGTAACTGTTCTGTACAAAAATGTGACTTATATGTGATATTCAGAGTTGAGGTGGTATGCCCTGACAATGTGGGTACCCTTTTTATCCACAAAAATACTACAATAATATAATATCAAACATATCAGGAGACAATGCAACCTTTTTGTTATATGATTCCAATCAGATAATTTATAGTAAAAAGTTGAAATTAAAGTAAGACGCAAGATCAAGCTGCCATTTGTTGAGGATACTGAGAAAAGAATGACATAGACAAACCCTTTGACAACATCACGCATCATACTCAGTTGTTAAGAGATGCGGACAGTGTTAGTCATTCAGTTTTTGACCTTTACTATACAATCCAAAAATCCAAACCACTCATTCAGAGTCTTCCTTTGTGTGATAAAACACAGTGCTCTTGTTCAGTAGCTCAGCTGTGGTGCCCACTGACTGTCATGTTTGTTGATGCTTCTTCAGCATCGCTGAGCAAGTTGTCTGTGAGACCAGTACTGACCATCCAACCTTGTGAATTTTAATACACTTACTCCTTGACTGAACTGCACGTCATACTGGTCATGATGCAATTATTCTCCTTGTCACAACAACTCCACGGGCAAAACCTTATCTTCTTTGAACTCCTGGCATGCTTGGCTACTCAGAACAAAACAATGAATTCTCTCATGAAAGTAAAATAGAGGAAGGAGTATTTCCCATTGCAGATGTGTTGATGTCTTGGTAAATGCACAAAACAATATATTCTGTTGTTTATTGTGCTTGTCCCCTCTGGGAGTGGGTGCAGTCAGATGTCATCCAGAGAAATGACGGATTGCATGAATGGATAGCAGTTCTTCACTGAGGTCGCCTCATCGTAACATATCTGCAAGCACATCTGCTGTAGACTGAAAATCACAAGCTACCAAACCACAACTGCTCTAACAGTCATTTGTGGTTTCTCACCTCATATCACAACATTCAGCACCCTTTCTGCCAACAGATTTTAACAACAATAGCAATTTATCTGCTCGCAACCCCTCTTCAGCTGAACTTTGAGAAAATCCCACTGAGTGTGTGTTGACTGTGTGGGTGACAGCAGGGGGTTCACTCTGTTTCTAAGCACAAAAGCTATCTGCTGAAGCACACAATTTGTCAATTTGGATCAGATGCGAATGGAAGATTGAGTGTGTGGTGAGAAGGAGGCATATGTATGAAGGGCCATCAGGGACATTATCTAGAATTACCATGCATATACTACACATATGAAACCAAACTCAGTCACATAAGTCACTGAAAACCTCACAAACATACAAATGAAAACCTTTTACATAACAACTTAAACCCTCTCACACAAACACTGAAAAATGATGTGCTAACATACAAAAGTGAAAAGCTTTCATATGTATAGTAAAATGTTCTCACAGCTGAAATGGTCCCTTATAATATTGTGATCAGGCAAGAGGATTTCTGTTAAAACAGAAGGCGATTGATGATGATGATGACGACGACTGATGTCTGCTCAACAGCCTACAGGTAACCTCACCAATGCAGCAATCTTGATTTTTTTGAAAAAGTGACAGCACTAACTTATATATGCAAAATATGCAACATGTCCGATTGTTGTCATATTTGATATGGTTGTGATGGTGTCTGCTGAGGCCAATATATTGTTTGGGAAATTATTTGAATGCCGTGCATCTCAAAAACTTTTCATTCAGTGAAAGAAAGTCTCAAGGTAACTCAAAATGCTACAGTAACATAGAACACACAGTACAACAAACAACAGGAGGGAGCTCCGACACCCTTGAACTAAAAATGGAGCCAGGTAAAAGATGGAACCGATAGTCAAGCCAAACAGTCCGACCTTACTTCTGATATTATTTGCCAGAAACACAAGTCTATCAACATGATCCGGATCAAGTTCGGCTCTCTTTTTATTAAAAATATTACCTGCCGAAGGTCTGATGCACTTATAGAGACTGCAGCCTACATTTCAAACACGTCATTACAGCTCGAGTATGAATTTTTCACCCCGCGTTCGAACAAATGTTCGAATTTTGTATAAAAAGTGACAAAAAGTGATATACCTTTTTTTTTGTATTCATGGTATGCCTTCTTCAGATGTTTGTGATAGAATAGCCTGTGACAACCTACAAACAACTAACAAAACTAAAAAGGTTAATGAGCTAACAAGAGATAACGGCAGAATATTTAGACGATGCAGGTGACGCTAAGTGAGAACCCCACATCATTTCAGTTCGGCCTTCGCAGTGTACAACGGCTACAAAGGCCACACCTTCGTAGATCGCATCCTCCGAAAGATCCCTGAATTGGGACACAGCTACAGTGAGAAAATATCAGACAACAGGCTCTAACAGAAAACTTTTTGCTTTTGATATATACATTTGGTTGACTCCGAAGAGGACAAGGAACTTTCTGACATCACTACCCAGTCAACGTTAAGCAGACGCACATGGGTTGCCACACGGTTTAGCAGTCATACTAGCAGTCATGATGGAGATCGCAACCCTTGCACTAGCAGTGATGATGAAAATCCAAACTACAGAAGATATTGGCCGTCGCAACTGGACCAGTTCATTTATAGAAGGAGATGACGATTTCTACTCTACTCTAATGTTCCCTTTGGCCAACAAATGTGTTGACTGCATGAAGTTGCCACTACATGTGTTATACCAGCTGTTAAAGGAGAAGTTTAACTTTGCATTAGGTAACACATATGGTTTTGTTATTTTCTTCTTTTTTTTCCATAAAACAATATTGTAACAAAAACGTAACTTAACTCACGTTGGTTACTGAAGAAAGTGCAGGAAGGAAGAGGACAGATCTATTCTACGATTCCCATTATTTTCAAGATTCACGTGTTGAATAATGTTTATTGTGATCTCATTAATGGTTACATCAATGTCTGGAATTATAACATTATTATTGGTTTGAGGTTTAGGCAATGGCCCTCCTTTATCAACATCATCATGGTTATCAACATCATAAATGCCATTTATAACTGGATGGATTCCTACACTGTTTATGACACCTGTATGCCACAGCTGAAGAGGTGTCTGCCCTCCTTGTGTAGAGAGGACATGGTTGTTCCACTGGTTGATTAATTCTGTTACTGCCCTGTTCAATTCTTGGTAAATAAACATAATTGTACACAAACAAGACTTACGTCATTCAGTGAATCAAGTATACCCTGTTCCTCCATGAAATTAAAGATGTTTACAAGGAGTCTAGACACAACTCCATTGATCTCTGCCCATAGTCTCTCAATTCTTTGGTTGTTTATTGAAACACCTGTAAAAACACTGTTCAAGCCTCTTATTTCCAACATAAAACTGGCAAAACCATATGTACGCCCATGGTATGTATATATTCCATACCATGATCACATCTGACCCTTAAGGGCAAACCAAAGTGCTCACCTCCTTCTAAAAATAATGAGACACTTGAGGCTCTCTTGTTGGATAAGCACTGTAAGAATAAAATAGTCCGGCTGAAGCCATCCATGACCATCCGCCACCTAACTAGCTTGTGGTTGCTGTCAAAATGCCTGTTGGGAGACCAGAATCAACATTACTGTCCAAGTATGTGTACAATTTATACAAATAATTTGAGTCCTGTTTTTCCATTTCTCTGGATGTGCTTGCACTGTATGGGCACATCTACAACAATAAAATGCAACATAATGCAGCAGTACTATTAAAACAAAAGCATCATATATAATAGTAAAACACTGACAGGGACCATTTTACTGCACAATGACTACTTTTACTGTACTTTAGTGTGGTATTAGTATTTTCACTTAAGTCAAGAATCTGATTACTTCTTCCACCACTGTGAACTTACTATAATTGGTTGTGGGCCCCATAAAGCATGACAATGTCTAAATGACCACCTAACAGGATTCACTTGATGCTGGCTCTCTTTGACCCACTAACGCTGAACACTTAAGCCACGTGATCTCAAGTTTCCAAATATGTACACGGAGAGTTCTGTGTTGTATCAGTCATGAGGCTGTCCAGTTCTTGATTTGACAATACTGCATCACATTGGGTTTCCACTTGGTTTTAACTGAAATCCTCTTGCCCAATCACAATATTATAAGGGAACATTTCAACTGTGTATATAAGAAGATTTTAATAGTATGTGTAAACGCTTTTCAATAAGATATGTGTGAGGTGTTCAGTTGTGTATTTGATTGTTTCAGCTTGTAAAAGGTTTTCACTTGTATGTGTGTGTGTGGTTTTCGGTATAGTATGTGAATGAGTTTGTTTTTATGTGTATATGCATGGTTATTCTGAATAATGTCCCTGACGATGCCTCATACGTGGTGACGTGCATGTGTGCATGGTAACGTTTGTGTGTGTGTGTGTGTGTGTGTGTGTGTGTGTGTGTGTGTGTGTGTGTGTGTGTGTGAATGCAGCAGGGCAGTGGATGTTTATATGGCAAGATAGCAAATATATTCATGTGGTTGGTTTATATAACAATGTTTGTGTAGTTGTGGGTGTAAGTGTGTGAGGGACACACACACACACACACACACACACACACACACACACACACACACACACACACACACACACACACAGACAGACAGAGAGGAGCTGCATTGCTCATGGGCTTGGCTACTTCTGCAAATGCAGGAAGCTGGGTAATCAGGGCCCAGGGAGAGGACATCCTAGTTCCTCTGTAACAGAAAATGATGGGAAAGGGCTGTCCCAGAGGAGTGTCCGCCCACCAGGAGCTGTGATGGCTGATGACATCACTTATTACAGGGTCACAATAAAGAGCACATACAGCCGAAAGGGAAAGACTGGAATTAAACAAAGATGACTGCAGTTAAAGTGGCTTTGACTCTTTAGAAGAGCAATCAATACTAATGTCTTTTTCTCACCTTTGCTTAAACCTTCCAATAGCAATAAATGCCACTGCACAGCTCTGTTAACAAATTATCTGTTGTTTTTCTTTTGGGGGGCTGTTAAATCTAAAATCCATTATCAACCTGTGCATGGTGCATATGCGTGTGCACACCTGCATGTATGCATTTTCATATGCATATTTGTGTGTGTGACTCTCTTATCTCAATCTTCTCGCTAACACACGCATCATTTTTTCAAGAAAGGGTTTTCACATTGCTATTTTTCCAGCTGTGGTTTGATGTTCCCACATGAAACAGGACGTTTGGCCAGGAGAGACACAGTCAGAGATACTAATGTTAGCTTTCACTCTGATGTTAAACATCACTCACCTGCTCCCTCACCCCCACTTATGGAGGAGGTGCAGGAAGAGGAAGACAGGGTTTCTTGCTCAGTACATGATATAATCTCCTGTGTAAAGCCTATATATACTGTAGCAGAAGGAAAAGCTCCCACTGATGCTGGGAATAATTGTTGATTACTAACAACCCCCTTGCCCGCGCGGTTGCTGTCAGCGCTGTTTGGTAGACCTGCTGGGTGTTTTAATTTGAATGTAATTTTATATATGCTTCACGAGTGCAAAATGCATCAATGTGAATAAATATGCTTAGATACTTACATATGCAGAAGGGATTTCTGACAGAGTATACATGGGCTATACAAGGGCTCAAAGAAACATCATTTTATAGAACATTTAAGAAACATGGGAATTTCACTCTAATAATCAGAGTTCCATGTCCTTATTCATCCCCCCATTGCATCATACATTTAAGTCTCAATATTTCTTGTTTTCTTTGACATTTATGTTTGAATTTCAGCAGTGGATTTAAAGATGAGATGGAAGTGACAGTTTGTGCATTACTGCATTGTATATTGTATTTTTGTAGTTTTACATGAGACATGGATTGTTTGCCAAGGGCACAGCACACTGAAATTTAATATCACATAAACGTGATATTAAATTTCACTGCCATGCTTTACAGTCAACAAAACCTACTTTTTTTTCTGTCAAGAGTTATTAGATTCTGCTATAGAGACCGAAAGGGGCCACAGCATCGAGGTGGAAGATTATGATCATAAAAATCATGATAATGATGAAGATGACTGCAGTCTTCATCCTTAGGCCGTATGACTATTTGGATTACGTCAGAAGTTCCTGGTGTGTGGGTGCCAGAGTGATGAGACCGCTTGGGTGTAATCTGGGCTGACACTCGCCCACATCTTGTTTCCCCAACTCTATAGCATCAACATTCATGTGGTGTCTCACACACACACACACACACACACACACACAAGACACACCAACAGCAGGAACACATAGGGAAAAAAACAAATTACAATGGAAAGAGAAAGAGACAGACACACAGAGAGTCACACAAACACACAAAAACTGTGGTTTTGCTATAAGTAGTTTTGAAAAATTGGATTTAAAACAATGCATCGACAGAGCAGCATGATCCAGTTAAGGGTAACACAGCTTCAGTGTAAATGAATTTGCTATGCTTTATAATGTGGCTCATAAATATGCAAATAAGCATCTCTTTTTTCCAGACGTAGAGAAGGAGGTGAGGATAGATAAGAAGCACTGTTTACAGAAGACAAACACATGAGGGTGATAAAATTTCTCTCACAGCACACTTCTCAGAACCTGATAGTCTCCACCATGGCTCCCTGGGAAATGAACTATTCTCTTCCCTCGTCTTCCCTCACTTCCAACCTCCTCACCCCCCTAAACACTTCTTCCAAATCCCTAATGGCCAAGCATAGTGCCTTCTCTGTTTCAGGAAGGATATTACAATCGGAAAATGTGAATTAATGGTTTGAAGATCATTGCTCTGGTTTCCTGCTGCCTCTGCACTTTCTACACCCCCAACTAAACCACTAGTAGTCAACATAAGAGGAAGCCATAGATATAGTTTCATCTTGTGGTGCTATTTACATTGAGCAGAAAAATAACAAGACTAAAATTCTACTGCCCTACTAGCAGCCCCTAGAAGCTACAGTGTTCATTACACAAAACAGATTGACGTGTTGGACAGAACAACCAAACAGACTGATGGGGGAGAGATTTGGGGGATGCCCCCAATGACATGACCCATTACTGATATAAAAATACTGATGAGTGCAGCTTGAACACAATAGTTGTACTTAGCTACACTTCACCAGACCTCAACCATAAAGTTGACAGATCAGTAAAGACTTTTCCACATGATATATGTCTTATTTTGGAAGGAACTTGTAAGCAGCTTATTTTCTTGGTTAAATACAAAGTCTTGTTGTCTGGAGATGTTTTGCCATCAGTCTGCAGTCTGGATTACATCCCACAAGGTATCAAGGTCAGGTCTGTTAAATGACCACAATTATTTCTGTGGTTAGCTGGGAGAGGGAAATTGGCAAAAGCTTGAATCTGACCCTTTGGATATTGGTTTGACTTTCAGCAGTCTTATGAATGTAGCCCTGTTGTCTTCTCTGCAATCCAAGTTTATTTTCCAATGGTTATTTGACCTTCCACTCGAGAAAGCTAACTTTTGTCTGAAGTGGTTTCATTCTTCACACAGCTAATGGATTCATGTATTTGCATCGTTGTGAATGGTTGCCAGCCTTTGCTATGCGTAACAAAAATGAAAAACCTACTCTTGTGTGACTGGCATTTCATCAAACTGTAAAGTCCCACCTGAGCAGCAGCAAAAATGTTGCCTCTGTTGAGTGAATGGTGCAGCAACAACTAGAACACGTTGCTCTCTGATCCAACATCAGATACTGTTTGATGGACTGAGTGAAGGGGTGAGACGGGCTGGGACAGACATTGAGACACAAGTTTGAAGACGTAAGTTAAACCTGTCTTCTTTTTTTTTTTCTGTATTATTGGCAAAATATGTATGAAAGGGAGATGACATTAAGATTGTGAGCTGTATGCGGGCCCACATGGTTCCAAGATTGCCAGGATCTGTAACACCTTCACACTCTGATTGCTTTGCAGGCACAAACGAGAAGTGGGAAAGCAGTTGAGAGGTAAGGGTGAGGTAGGATGGTGGAAATTAATTTGGTGCAAAACCGTTCAATGGCTTGACAGTTTTGCAGCAGCCGGCCTTGGCTCAGGCTGCTGTCTGTCATGTCTTTTGGAGGTTAGATAAGCCTTGCATCTCCAGCTCACTAACAGCCCCTGTAACGGGCAAGATGCTGTGATAAGCAGATATTACCACTTTTGCAGCTTCAGAGCTGCTGTTTGACAAAGAATGTGAAACAAGCTCACATCCATATATATTACATGCACAGAAAATGGGCAATGACACTTGTTCACCATGACCCCTCTGTAAAGAAATCACTCTAAATCTCTATCAAAAAAGCCTCTTATCGTTGGTGCTTGAAAATGAGCCAGAAAGTGGAATATGGACGAGCAGCCTGAGATGAAAGACGGCAGGATTGCATGAGATTGAGCTGATCGCTGGAAAGAATATTGTAACATCTTGTCCATTTATATGATTGTCTTAACTTCCACTGTCCTCTGCTCTGCATCCCTCATCTGTTCAAATGCCTCAGACTACCTACAGTAAGTCTGCATTTGCCTGACAAGGACCTGTTGTAGGCACGTCAATTATAGCACGACTCTTTTGTCAAGAGAAAACTTATGTGATGCTGTGGAACAAACAACTTGAGACTTTTTCTATAGTGAATTCTCTACATTTTTTGTCCTCACTTTATACTAATACTGCAGAATATGCTTCCAGCCAACTCTGAAATTACATTTACACACAACTAATTTGCAATAGCAGGTACGTTTTCTAGAAAACATTTTCTATTAATGTAATGAGAATATGTTGTTAATTTACATATTTGTGCAAGTCACAAACATGTTGATACTGAACGTATCAATAAAATGTTCACAGACATTAGCGATGCCCACCCACCCGAACAAATTATTTTCCATGATTTAGAGACCCACAGCTGGTCACACATTATAATTTTTTCTCATAATGAAAATGGCAACAGGTATTTCGACAATAGCCTGAACACAGTCTGACATGTTTGATCTATTCAAACTAAAATTTGTGTAAATGTGTAAACATGGTGTTAGAAGTATATAAAAGAAATTTCCAGGAGACAGGGTTGTTCCAGGACACAAAATGTGAAGTGATACATAAATATGTAATAATGATAGTTAATGGACTTTGATGCAGTTTTTAGCAATTCAGAATGTTAAATAGTGCAATGGCAATCTCTCTGCCAATATTATAGCCATGAGATTCTTCTATAATGGATATTATGGCAGTGTTACCAAACCAGAAAAAGATCATTGGGGGAAAAAAAAGAGAAAAAAAACAATCTATGTTCTTAAATGTATTTTAAAAGACAATTGATTGATTGTGTTATCAACAAACACCAGTGTAGACATTAATACAATATGGGGGAATATAGGATAATGGTCTGATTATTATTGTATATATATATATATATATATATAATGTTTTTTGGTTTGTTTATTCATTTTCACTGTATATTTACAATAAAGGACAAATTTAATTTTCGAGTAGGTTTATAGGTGAGCTCCATGTCCATAAATTAAAAATACTCACTTAGTTCCTTTAAACTTCTATAACCATAAAATTTTCGACATGTCCAATGCTCAATGCTAGGGAGGTCGCGTTTCCAGGGATTTCTCCTGTGGTTGGGAGTCGGCCCGTGAACATCAGTGAAAACCAGCTCTGACAGTGCAGGAACGTAATGCTCTTTCCAAGGAAACAGTAAGACATTTGAAGCGTCTCTACAGAAATGGTTTCTAAAGCATGACTAGGTGGATAAGATTGGCTTGGCCGGAGGAGATCTCAGGCACGCCTGTAAATGAATCTCATTCCCTTGGTTTAGTTCAGTGGAATTTCATTATGGAAAATCTATTTCCTGTTAAGAGGTTAGATAAGGTCAAGCTGGATATCCAATCAGTGTGGATCAGCTCAAAGATGGACTCCGAACAGCTTATAGCAAGTCATCGTGGCTGCCATCACCGTTATCATCACTGTCACAACGTCACCGTTACAAGCAGCAGCGTCAGTTATTTATTGGTTCCGATTTAAAAGATTTGTCATGATTTCAACAATTTTAAACATTTCAAAGTCTAAATTATGGAAACCATGATATATAATTTACATGTATAAAATAATACCACCCCTTTGATTCCCTTCTCTTATTCACTCATCGTCATCATCTAATGCTCATTACAGCATCCTCATGATCACTCTTTATTAATTCTAGTCAGAAGAGTAACACCACAACAAATTAATGTAGTGTTTGTGTTGATTGGTGATGATTGCTGGAGTGTTTTTCACTGCACTTCTAAACAATCACTTTACTGTGTTTCCAGTACTTTGACATCACTGGACTGACAGTGGTTGCTAAACCCCCCAAGAAAACATCAAATGTGGACAATTCAGCTGCGACTAGTGAATCAACCAAACAATCACAAAGCCAGAATTTAAGCCTGTGCCAAAAAAAAACTGTCTAGTCGTCCACATACTCAACATTAACATTAAGTGGTTTTCAAAGCGAAAATCCTAAACGAATTCTGAGAAATTCAGAGAAAGAAAATGAGTCAAAGCTCCAATGGTGGCATCATATGGCATTTGATTGTTTCATATATATTTGTTAAATTGATTTTAATTCATTATTATTAATTATTATTATTATTCAATTAATTTAAGGAACATATTGATCCACACAGATTTGATGCTTTTGCCTATTCAGCGGACGTTTATGTCACATACTTCATGTATATCATAATTAAATCATGAGACCGTTTCCATTGCAGTTTGCTGCATTTTGCTTTTGTCGATACATCAAATTTTTCGCACAAATTTCCAGCTTTGTTTTTTTATTCAGTTTGAAAATGTGGTGGATGGAAACCTATCTATTTTGAGTGCATTACAATTGTTTGCCAAATAGTAAAGTTCTATTGACCACTTTCTGTGTGGAGTTTGAATGTTCTCCCTGTGTTTGTGTAGCTTTTCTCCAGGTGCTCCGTCTTCCTCCCACAGTCCAAAGACATGCAGGTTAGGTTGATTGGTGAGTCAAAATTACCCACAGGTGTGAATGTGACCGACCTGTCACCAGCTCTCATACACATGCACAGATTCTTGTACATATTCAAATACTGTATCTGTGCATACTCAATCTGTACACAAATCTGTATACTTATTGAAAGGGATTACCCCCACAGAATCAATTAATGAAAAGCCTGTAGTTGTGCATGGCATTTACCTTTCTGGGAAGCCATGTCATAACTGATGACCCTGACAAAGCAATGGATAATGTGTCATTGGTTACAGGTGCAACAGGTAGGCAGGATGACAGATATGATAGAGGATGTGTACTGTCTCGTAAATGTTACAGGATTAGATTGAAACAAATAATGATTGCACTGTCATATCATTACTTGCTTGGACATTAAACAAATTAACTGTTTAACATATTCCCATAATAACTTTTCATTGGTTTCAACAGCACTCAAGAAACACATTTTGCCATTGAAGTGCTAAATGTGTGGAATCAGGAAAAAGATGGGGAGTTGCTTGCCTTGCTCCAGTAAAAGGACAGCATTTGTCATTTGTTCAAATGCTCAACACAACCTCTGGTCCATTTTCCTTACATGTGACATCTTGCAGTCGTGTTAGTAATTGTAGTCCTGTCACTGTAGCAAGGGTGCAAGTAGCATAACATTTTTAGCTCTAAAAGCTCTAAATTCCACAGCATGCTACCTGCCTAGCGGGGTGAGTGAGGGTGGTTATGCCTCCCATCATATCTCTTGACAAGGAGCTACTGCCAGGCAACCAGCGACGATTCCAGGAAGTCACTGGCTAGATGTTTAACTTACTTTACTAGTCGCTCGTTTAGTTTGGATCACTTCTAATATGTCTTGAGCAGCAAGCAGACAATAAGCTTGGCTGCACTTGTGGACTCAAACTGACCACACACAATTACCGAAGAACAATTACCGTCACCAGATCAATCATGGATTTACATTGTAATTTCAAATGCAATGGTCTGTGAGAGATTTGAATGTGACGGCTGACAACATGAGTCACTTCTGGATTACTGTAAGTATGTGGGAGGTGAGACGCTGACTCTTTTGGGGTCAACTCTCCATCGTGAGACATCATCACTGTGCCTCAGGCATGTTCCTGGTTAGAGGTGGCATTTTCTTTCTTCATTATTGCCGCCTACACTTCCTCAACTAGATGGAAGGAGATTTGAGGAGATGAGAAGTGATGTAATGTCTTGTGACATCCTATCCTCAACAGCATCACCCAGGGTGTAGGCCAAAGACACGAGCTCCACTGCAATCATACACTCACACACACACACACACACACACACACACACACACACACACACACACACACACACACACACACACGCAGACACGGGAACCATAGTGTCACAATGCAGCGACAGCCAGCATGTGAACAGTGATGAATAGGCGTAATTTGCACAGCACAGACATACCAGCATCATCACACACACATGAAGCTGAGATCATTAGTGACATTGACATGAATCAAACACATGGCAGTGAAAACTTTCACATTTCCGTAGGAAATATTGCTACTTTATTTTCTTATGAAAACAAACTGCACTGTGTTTATTGGTTTTATATCTAG
>NW_019525027.1:822143-853623 GCF_002814215.2 Seriola lalandi dorsalis
CAGTCCAAAGACATGCAGGTTAGGTTGATTGGTGAGTCAAAATTACCCACAGGTGTGAATGTGACCGACCTGTCACCAGCTCTCATACACATGCATAGATTCTTGTACATATTCAAATACTGTATCTGTGCATACTCAATCTGTACACAAATCTGTATACTTATTGAAAGGGATTACCCCCACAGAATCAATTAATGAAAAGCCTGTAGTTGTGCATGGCATTTACCTTTCTAGGAAGCCATAACTGTCATAACTGATGACCCTGACAAAGCAATGGATAATGTGTCATTGGTTACAGGTGCAACAGGTAGGCATGATGACAGATATGATAGATAGATGTTTAACTTACTTTACTAGTCGCTCGTTTAGTTTGGATCACTTCTAATATGTCTTGAGCAGCAAGCAGACAATAAGCTTGGCTGCACTTGTGGACTCAAACTGACCACACACAATTACCGAAGAACAATTACCGTCACCAGATCAATCATGGATTTACATTGTAATTTCAAATGCAATGGTCTGTGAGAGATTTGAATGTGACGGCTGACAACATGAGTCACTTCTGGATTACTGTAAGTATGTGGGAGGTGAGACGCTGACTCTTTTGGGGTCAACTCTCCATCGTGAGACATCATCACTGTGCCTCAGGCATGTTCCTGGTTAGAGGTGGCATTTTCTTTCTTCATTATTGCCGCCTACACTTCCTCAACTAGATGGAAGGAGATTTGAGGAGATGAGAAGTGATGTAATGTCTTGTGACATCCTATCCTCAACAGCATCACCCAGGGTGTAGGCCAGAGACACAAGCTCCACTGCAATCATACACTCACTCACACACACATACACACACACACACACACACACACACACACACACACGCACGCACGCACGCAGGCACGGGAACCATAGTGTCACAATGCAGCGACAGCCAGCATGTGAACAGTGATGAATAGGCGTAATTTGCACAGCACAGACATACCAGCATCATCACACACACATGAAGCTGAGATCATTAGTGACATTGACATGAATCAAACACATGGCAGTGAAAACTTTCACATTTCCGTAGGAAATATTGCTACTTTATTTTCTTATGAAAACAAACTGCACTGTGTTTATTGGTTTTATATCTAGCATCATGTATCCAAATCTCCGAGAGAGAGTTTTCGATTCACTCTATTTTAAAATTCACCAAAAAAAAACGAACTCACAGTGACACGTTTTGCTAAAGTTTATTACTGTAAGTGGTGTTTTAGGTATGTGAAAACTAAATGGGTTACTCTGGTTTGTTTAGATCATCCAATTCCAGACACATACAAACTCATAACAGAAAAGCCCACAGACTGTAGTCAGGTTCAAGCTTCGCATATTAATACTGTAAAGCTGACCACTGAGAATCCTTATAGGTCAAGGTGAGGATAGGATAACATTCTGTGCTGATGCAGCAAAATGGCTTCTGACCCGTGCTGAACACCTGCTTTGTCACATGATAATTAATCAAATATGAACAATAAACTGTCCGAACCTACTCCTACCATAAACACATTATTTGTCTCTCTGCACACTTAACTTTGGGTGTTAGCACATTTTATGCCTATTTACTATGGGATATTCCTTTAAAACTATAGATACACCTGATGAAAAAAATTGCGGTGTTAAATATAGCTGACGGATTTATTTAAAAAGACACAAAACACCAGTATTGACGTTCGCCATCCCCCTGTGGGCCTTTCCAGTGTTGCCTTTCCCCAGAAATCGATGTTTGACCCTTGGCCCAGTATCTGACTTTCAGCTTGACTTTGGGGGGAATTCTATCTAGACAGCTGTAAATGTTAAAGCTCCCCCTCTGCTACTTGCACTTCAAGTATAAAAGCTATAATCCTCAATGAGAAGTATTATTCTCAGCCCGAGAGCTTTACTTAACCCTAAGTGCATCCAGCAAGCCAACACAATCCCCTACAACTGAGCTCAAAAGTCAATTAAAACCTTTTTTCAACACAATGACACTAACCCTGCAACGAGACAAATTTAAATATCTCCACTATCTCTAGTGGTTAATGCAGCACTACATGTGGCATTTTCACAACTATGACCAGTGGTAACAGCAGGAGACTGTTCAAGTTGTCCAATGCTGCATTCATGTCATAACTGATTTTTCTGATGTTAAATTCCAGTGAACTGCAAACTAGAAAAAAACATTTATGACAACCTCTCAGAGGTAAATGTAAGTAGGATGAGTGGGAATATTTGCTGGCTATGACATCTCCCGTCTGACATCATTAAATGCCTGAAAATGTCATCGCAAGCAGCAAATATAACAGTAAATCCATTGATGTCGACAGCCTGAGGTATTTTCACTCAACTGGATGTGAGTCTTTAAAGCACTATTTACAGGAGAGCAGCAGTACAGCGCAGAGTTGTAGTGCAAATACTGGTGGAAACACGGCTTCATGGTCACACATTGGAGAAACATATGCACACACACACACACACATTCACATATCATCTCCCTCCCTAAATCAATGTGAAGAGGAAATGAGTATACCTTGTGAAGTATTAATAGTGCCTCACCACAGAGACACAAAGACCATCAATCTGTCCTTTCAATCAGCATGAGACTCAAAGAAGATGTCTACTGTGTGAAGGATTTACAGCTTTAGGTTAATTCAAAAGAGAGGATTCTGGCAAAGCCTGAAACAGGTGGCATTGTCAGAAATCATTACTTTGCTTTAAAGCTATAGCTTGTGGGATTTGGAAGCAGGGCAAGAGATGAGATGCCCGCAAATGAGATGGCAATTTGATGGAGGTTAGGCATGGTTGGGAACAGGAATTATAATATGCATACCCTCTACTAACTACATATTGTAAAAAAAAAAAGAGAGAAAATGGATAAGACAGAATGGCAGCTTATTTGGCCATTATCCCAAACCTATAAATCTCCTCCTCATACCTGAAGCAGGTGAGCTCTTAATAAATCATATGTGGCATCTTGATGAAACTAATTTTCTTTGATATTAACTGTAAAATGATGGACAACAGAAGACGAGTTCAAAGCCACTGTTTTAGCTTGAATGTTTTTCATTAATTTTTTTGACTTTTACATCAACCTGTCTCACTAACCAGAAATTTTAAGAAGGAAAGAAAATTCGCTTTGAGTAGCTGTGTAGCTGAGTTATCGAATTACCACTCATTCCTGAATCTGCTGTTAAAAAATAATCAGTAGAGCCCTAAATCTAGAGGGTTATTATGTGAATAAAAACATCAGTCTGTTCAATCTGTTGTGCTTTCATTTTCCTTCAGATACATATTACCAATTTACTTTGTTTAAAGGTAAATTTGGGTAATTGTACTCATCAAGATCAGTTGATTAGGAGTGGGGAGAACCACAGAGCCTGTGAAAGCAGTTGTAAAATGTCATGTGTGGCTTGGGAGCTTTTGAAATCTGAGAAAGCTATGATCATTATTTTTCAGAATAATTCTTTTTAATTACAATGTATCAAATGACAATGTGAAAACGTTGTGAAAATGTGACAATTTGAGAGGTATTACTCAAAGTGGTGGCCCAACAGAGTAAAAAATGCAGCTGCCCTTGGCTTTACTAAACTTTATAGCAAGTTGCAGCTCATTGTTTAGCTGTCTGTCCTGCAACTGTACTTTTTGGGTCACTCACACCCCACTCATAGTGTTCCTTTATGCTGCAGCAGGCAGCTGTTTTCAGTGGAAAAGCTCCAAAAACCCACAGCAAACTACCAGCGCAGCATGAGTTAGTCGCTGGTGAATACTGTAGAGCATTTAGAAGCTGAAAAGTCACATATTTCTTTCAGAAGTTGAAGGAGCTAAAAAAAAAATCATGAATATTGGAATATTTTCCCTGTGACTAAAAACATGACTCTAAAGGAATATTTGTTTTCCAACTGTATGCTAACAAGATTGCTATGTCACCTTAAAAGGAGTTATTTGTAAGTTTTGCTATTGCTACATAGCCAGCATTAGCATTAACAGCAGTCTAGAAGAAACGTTGCGAGTTCAGCATCAAACTTCATTCCTTTTCTCACCAAGACCTGTCTCCAGCAGTGAAAAGCAATGCTAATCTTATCTCTTGGCTCTATCACGTCTTTTCTTCTACTGAAGTTAGCACGCTAACCAGCTAGCTCTGGCCAGTCTTAACAATTTTCGATAGCGACTCACTGTAGCCTCAAATCTCCATTTGAAAACATAGTGCCGCCCAGATGGCATATTATAACCTCTTATAAACGCAATGCTGGCCGAAGTTTGTGAAGTCACAATCAATACCATCTGATGCCCGGCAAAAAACTGTGTTCGGTGTGAGAGAAAACTTACAAATAGCCCCTTGAAAAGGTGATGATATGTTGATGTTATGTTAGCTAACCAGCATTTGTGGAGTTTGACCCATATGAGAAACTGCTGCATCGATTTTGACAGTTCATTCTTTAATCTCTCTCAACAAAATCACTTTGAGGGTCTCCATCTCCTCAAGGATAGGATTTGTTTGATAAGCCTTGACAAATTTAACTGTACGCAAATATGTTACTTGGTTTGCATTTATTGAAATCTAGTGTGTGGTGAATACCTGAAATATAAACTTGTTTGAATGAGCTGAATTGAGATATTTCACCGTGACCAACACCTACCCAATACAGGTGCGTCATTTTCCCAGATAAGGACTACAAACAAAGCAAGAAACGCTTTTAAAATGGGAAACGTTTGCAGAGCATGGTAATCAATACAATTACCTAACAAAGAACATGGTACAGTACATGTGCAGCACACCAGCGTCTGCATATCAAACACTTACACAAAGATCTAAAGGAGAAATAATCCCGGGACATTAATCCCACCATCTCTCTACAAGTGGGAGATGTTGAGTAATTCCAACCTACAAACTGTGGGTTTACACTGAAATCTACAGACACATGTAACACACACATACAGCAGCACCGCCAACTGCACTTTACACATTTACATGCGCATGCTAGAAGGCTTACATACACACAAACATATACACACACACACGGCTTACTGTAATCTGCGGCTAGCTGCCTCTGGTACTAATGAAGTCATGCTGCTTTTCCATGATGACATAACACGACTATACCTCTCACAGAAAACACACAGATCCTGTACACACGTAAAGACAGAAATATATACTGTATAAGTAAAGCCTCATTCCTCTGAAGTCCTTGTTTGATTTCTCCATTTCTCTGTCATCAACCTCCTATACAGAGTGTGTGGGTGTATACTTATTTACTCTATGTGTGTCTCTATTTGTGTCATTATGTCCACATCTTTTTATACATGTATGCATATTAGTGTGGCTGCTTGTAGGCCTGATCTTCCTGTTTGTGTTTGTTTGTTTGTTTCTGTTTCTGTGTGAGTGTGTGTGTGTGTGTGTGTGTGTGTGTGTGTGTGTGTGTGTGTGTGTGTGTGTGTAAATGGCTCGGAGGAGTCTTTTGGCAGCAGATAGCAACAGCTAAATCTTATTCGCGTTCACTCCTCCATCAATCAGAGGCAGAAAACGAGAGCTGAGAAAAACCTCTTCCTCTGACTACGTTATCACAATGTGGTGAAGGTGGGGGGAGGGGAGCAGGAGGATTTCCGTCTTAATCCTTGACTTCTATATGTGTCTGTTTGTGTGTTTGTATTTGATGCCTGTGCCATACATACACCTATGTGTGTGAGTGTGTGTATACAGTATGTATATATGTGTGTATACTATATATATATATATATGTGTGTGTGTGCGTGTACATCTGCAAAGACAGTATATATGCATGTATATATATATATATATTCACTCACACACACACACACATATATATATATATATATATATACACTGTCGCCCATAAAGTTGGAATAATTTTGTTTTCAGACACAATCCTCTGTTTATTCCTATTTAAATGCATCAGTAATCACTTTTGCAATGATTACATTATGTGTCCCAATTACCCAGGTGAAATGAAATAAATTAGTCACAATCATTTCATGGAAAAAGGAAAAAAATATTTTATTCCAAATTAATGAGCAACAGTGTATATATATATATATATATAGTTTATTTCAAGATTACTTTTGTAGTAGCCCATGTGTGAAGGTACACGTGACAACTGTGTGGGTGTACCTAAATACAGTATGTGCAATAATACTGGTGTGTGTCTGTACTGTATATGTGTGTGTGTCTGTGTGTGTTTCTTTAATGCTCATGCAAAAACTGTGTGCGTCTCTATATGCGTGTGTGGTCAGGCTTGTTGAAATTCTGCAGAGTATGCCGACAGACTCTCGCACAGCGACACCTGGTCATGCCTCAGAGCGTCAGGCCACTGTGGGACACCTCTGAGAGGCCTTCCCGACTGCATGACACCGCAACACACACACTCACACACCGACACACACTTATACACACAACACCACCACAAAATCTTTGTCTTTGTTCTAACTCCTTAGTCAATTTCTTTGTTTTTCTTTTACATATTGGTTCATCTTTTTTCTGACAGAATAAAATGCATGATCACAGTCCTTCTCCTAAAAAACCTAATGTTCTTGGGGTTTAGAGACACGCACATGTGTTTGCTGTTACTGCATAATTAGGCAACAAGTAATGAATGTTATGTAATATCAAATAAGAACAAATAATAATGTGAAAAAATGCCATTTACCATTTACCAATTTTGAATACATTTTTGCTCAGTAGGAGGGCTGCAGATTCTGTCCCCGTTGACTTGAATTGACAGTGGATTAGGAAGGGATCTCTTACTGACCAGTATGAACAGGAAAAATTATTACAGCAGGCAACACATGTTTCACTCTTCAAATAGGCAGCTATTGACTATTGTTTTATAACAAATTAGCAAAATTGTGAACCTATACTGTGATGCTTCAGTGAAAATCTTAGTGTCAGACATTTGATCCTTTTAGACATGTCTAGTGGCTGTTTCATCCTTCATAGAGAGCAGTGACTGTGATCAACTTTAATTCATGTTAGTTTTAATGGTTTGACATGGTGACAAGTTTAAAGTGGAAAAAATGATCTAATTGTTGCTTTAGCTGTTTATAGGTTGTCACTATGTTTGCTACTGACAGCTAAGCAAACTTTTACAGCCCCATTTCAAGCCTACAAGAGGCCCTTATTTGATACTAGTAAGTTAGATTTTGGGTGGAGTATCACTTTAAGTAGTGTGGCTCTATTGTTTGCCACAAGATGTCATAAGTGAATTGTTTGACCTGGCCATTACATGCATTTTTGATGGAATGGTGGCCATTTGAAGGAATTTAGCAGCCTATATTTAAAACTCATGTTCATGGGAAGGTGACAGTCTTATATTACAGCAAAATTGACAGCTATGCCTTCAGAACAGTACTGTCATACACTAATTCTAATTAATGATACATTGATGTTAATCAGCCAAGTCCATGATGTCACTTGGAATAATCCAGCAAATTACAATTAGCCTTTAGCCAGCTCAGTGTTTACCTTGATAATCGTACTGATAATCTGCAAAGAAAATCTTAAATCCTTGTCAAGTTTGGTCTATTGAGTTCATCATATCAAAAGCAGATGACATCACCCCCCCCAACCCCCACCCCCACCCCCTTCTTCTTCCAGACCTCTCTCTCATTAATAAAAAACTGATTTGTGCAACAATATAGAAGTAAGGTGAATCATATTCAAGAGCTGATTTTCTCTGAGTGTGAATAGACTTCTGCAGAAGAACAACGGGATTACAGATGAAAGCAGCTCTGTCTTGACAGCACGTACACCTCAGAACTCATCTTCAGTTGGAAGAGCTTCACATTAAGAAGCAAAGGAAGGACGTAATTAATATTCTCATCACTAGAGAAAGTTTGCCAAGTTGCAGCGCATCAAAGAGGAATCAATCTGAGCCTCCACTATACACATGCAGGTACCAGAGCTCAGCTCCAATGTAATAAAATGGAGGAGGTACGGTATTTATCACCGAGGTCCTAACTGAATACCCTCTACTGCAACGGTGTCTCTTTCTCTACCTCCCTCTGCGTCTCACACATACAGCCATCACCTTCATCTCACTCAGATACTGCACTCACTCCCATACCAACAAATACAAGATAGCACAGATGATGACATCATGTGGTAACAGCAGAGAGCATTTCCTCTTTCACACCTCTGACTAACCCTTATTCTTCCACCTTTAAAACCACTCAGTGGACTGCATTATTCATGCTTTATATATACAGGCTATGTGTTTTTCACTACTTTTTCCCCAGCTCATGAATGCACAATACAGGCGCTAATCTTGGAGATGCTGATTGAAATATTCAAAGAAAGAAAAAGTTGACATAATAGAAATGCATCCATCAAGAATAACAATGATAAAGAGAGAGGTCAATAAATGATACCTTTAACTAATGTCCAGTCCAACTGAGTTTCAGGAGTCTAACAGTACTGGAAGAACTGAGTCTTACATTTCAACAAATATCATGTATCAAATAATCAATTTTTAAATGGTACAAAGGCAAGTGTGAACTCAACAATGAAAACCACTTGATTTGAAAGTCTGGTATCAAGACAGAGACAAGTTTCTTTATATATATTAACAGTTGTAGCCACTGTACGAGTCCCTGTTCATGAATTTATTCTGCACATGTCCAGGACAAGAAGTACAGAGGATGTCGACCTGTAATTCCTCTCTTCCAACAAACTATGTTTCAACAAACACTGTGCCTTGAATGTTTTATAGATAAAGAAGAACAAACCTAAACTTTTTTATAGAATTCCTCTACAGGACAAAGAAAAGTGCAGCTGTAAACTTGTAACTCTAGTATGACCACTGGCTTTATTTTCAACTACAGAGGCCTGTGACGTGGACGGCTGATCTTTTCCTGTAATAAAAAGAACAACAGACACTAATATCTCCATTCTTTTTTCACCCTTTCATTATGTTTTTCTCGCTTTCTCCATCCATGTCTAAATTGCCTTCTTCCTTTGTTCTACCTGCAGTGATGAGCTAAACTGGTCCACATGCAGCTAATGATTAGAAAAACAAATGAAACTAACCTGCCCCAGGTTTTACCCATTATTGCAGTATATGTATGAATATGTAATTACATGTGTGCATGTTATATATGTTAAATAAAACTGTGGCTACAGGATTCATTGTTTGAATTTCAATGCAAAGATACATTTAAAGAACACAATGCAAATATGGGTATGCATATATATAGAATCTGTTCAGAAGGGGAAATAAATAAAGCTTATGCACATTCACATGCTACAGATGATGACTCACACTGTGGCTCTCGTGGCTGCCAACTTAATTCAGTTTGTATAGGAAAGAAAGAGGGGATTGTGTTCACTGGAATAGCCTCTTTGCATTGCTAAAACTGTAAAATATAGGTGTAAATCAATTTAACAACGTTCTCATGAAAAGCATGCAAATATTTTTGTCACAGGGACTTCTCTGATCCATTATCTTCTCTGCCCATTATCTTGTAAATGCAACAAGCAAAACATAATTACATCTCGGTCACAGCATTAGAAAGCAACAATGTTCTCCTTCCTTGTGTATCACTGATGTAATGCTTACCTTTACTCTTTGTTTAAATCAGTGATCTATGTTGTCTGACATGTATTGTTACCTTCAGGACTCTGAAGGTAAACTGTTTATTGGAACAAAGAACATCTCTATTTGGACGCCACAATAACTGCCCAGAAATCTGGACAGTTCCAGTTTTACAGAGAAACCTGATCTCCCTTGAAAGAGTTTGTTTAGTGATCTGACATTTTCAGCACATCCAGTTGCAATATTTGAGTGATGGATCTGTTCTATTTAATATATGGCCTTTTAATGTTTAAATCAATCTCTCATTATAAATCTTTACTCCCAATCAAGAGCAGTAGATTTCTTTCAAATGACATTTTGTACCTGTGTTAATATTTATGTTTTCATATTGATATCTCTAATGTAGCACTAATGGGCTCTATAACATCTTGTTACCTATATTTATCTTCACTTTAAGACCAGTAGTTGCTAATGGACGTTAATGAGTATTTTAAACCTTTTTGGGGGAAACAGGCCCATGTTGATCCCGATGATTGTGTGAATTCTTAGGTGGTGATTTCAAAGTCATGCAAGTAAAATAAATACACTTTGTAAAACCAAAAACAATTAAATAAATACTATGTGATATAATATATATTTAAAGTTTTGTTGGAGTTTTTTTTTTTAAGTACTAGTTTGTTTTTTTTTGTCTACTCACCAATATGATCTGAAATCTTCACTCTGAGATATGGGGGGTCCTTTAGAGCAAGCAACTGGAACACCAGATGCTCACACAAACTGGAAACCTCCCAGTTAATCATGTTATCCAATCCATCTAATAAAAATAAAAAAAAGTCCTGTATGTCACTAATGTTACTATATATTATCTCCTGGTGGCATTAGGAGACAGGTAGACAGATACAGACAGGGACAGAGACACATACGTAGACAGAAACTGTTAGATTCACACACACACACAGACAGCTGTCTCAAGAAAAGGGTTCTGTCAATAGCTGGACAAAGTAGTGTAGACTTCCCATCAGTTCAGTCCTGAGGGAGTGAGGGAGTGGAGGAGAGGGAGAAAGAGAAAGACGGGGTGGATCAGAGTGGGAAGAGACTATAACTCTGTCTCAGCTGATCAATACACTCTCATAGGATCGATCATCACGGTCCCCATCAGCCACTGGATGAGCAACCTAACCCAAAGCCTATGATCCCAAGCCCTGACTCAAGAGAGGCCTTTAACTATGACCCCTGTGATGACTCGTTCTGGACCCGATACTGTAGTCTTCAATCCACTCAAGCTTTTGGCTGAGGAGATACTTTCAGTAGTCCAAGTGGGAAAGAAATACCAACCACCTGCCAAATGCTGGTAAATAAATACTGGCTATAGATTTAATTAATTTGCGAATTTATGTGGAGAATTTACATTAGAAAACACAGGGAAATCAGCTGGATTGCAGATTTGATGTTTGGACTGATTGTTGATTGACTGATGTTTGGGTTTGTGGTGTCTGGCAGATGCACTGGAAATCCCTACTAACACTGTCACACCAGCTCTGCCCAGTAAATGCTGCTGATACTTGGCTATACACAGTCATCTCTGCACCAACTGTGTTGCCACAGTTATAGAATAAAGAAACATCGCCAGTTCTCCACAAAGATCTGATTGAGGACCAACATCTGAATGATATTGTTCGCCTTCTCTCTTTACCACCTGGGCACAGCTGGGTAAGGGCAGAGTGAAGATAGTGGCGGTTCAATGCCACGGATGGATACTGAGTTTGGTGTAAGCCATCAAGTCTGTTCGGCCAGGATCTGGAGAATTACAACTCGCTGTGATGTAAAATGGAGTCAGGACTGGAGACAGTGCAGTCACCTTATCCACTGTCACATCAACAGTCCCAAAGGAGTATCTGTAATTAGCTTGAAGAAATGCTCTAAAAGCATTTTAATTAAATCAAAGCACAGAATCCTCACAGGGATCTCCAATCTGTAAAGTAATAAGGGGAGCTGTATAATCTCTCTCATACATAAAACTCATACATATAAATAAACATATTAAAATACATATTGTATATATTCATCACACCACCTCTTTATTCACTGTCCTCAGGCTGCATTGACCAACACCTGGTATACTCCATAAAGCTGGTGGATGTGGATAGTTTTGCAGCCTCTCATATTTTAATCTCCACTGCCCACAGAGATTTGAGTCTGCAACAATAGTTCCATACACAACACGGCCTTACTGCAGAGTTACACACATTTGCCTGACATTGCTGGTGATATATGAGCTCTCACCTACCATTTCTATGCTGACAATACACAGCTATTCCCTCTGCTGAAATCAGATGAGCCCTATTGTTTTTAGTTTGTTTTAGTTTGCCTTCAAGATGTTAAATACAGCGGTTAAAATGTCTCCCATTTAAGCAAAAGTGAGACAGAGAGCCTAGTTTTTGGCCTTTAAATGGGCTATAAAAAGTTTTACTATTTCTGCATAGGCAGTGCACTTAAATTTAATTCCTTTACTTGCCCAGAGCTGTCTCCAGCGGTGGAAGGCAACCCTCTTGTTTTGCATCTATCACTTCTCTCCCTCTACTGAAGTTAACATGCTGACCAGCTAGTCTCAGCCTGGTTGGACTGTCTCGTCACTTTCCGATACAGAGTCACTGTAGCGTCAAGGTTGCCCTTAAGAAGTAGCACCGCTCAGACGGCATATTACAATCGCTTGTCTTGTAAATGCAACAATGGCTGGAGCTCTTGCCAAGACTGGTAAATAAACAGCTGCTAATGCTAACGCTGGCTATATAGCAATAGCAGAACTTACAAATAGCTCCCTTAGGAATCTATCTGTGGTCTCACAGTCTCAAGCCTCTTTCCTCACATGTACATATATACCCATATCAGAAATCTAGGTATAATTTTTGATCTGCCTTTAAAATGGACAATAAATAAATAAAGTGTGTTGCAAGTGATATCTTCAATCCTGCTCAGTATGGGCAGTCTCATGGGGGTTTCTAGTAAACATATTTAGGGAACGTAGCAGAGAGACGACAGCTCTAGATCTAAATGCTCCATCTCCCCTTCCCATATTCAGCCTTCTTACCAAATAGTTGGAGTCTGCCTTTGATGCATACCAGTAAACCCAATACAAGTGTAGCTGGTGCGGCTCAAAATGCATCAGCGACACCTGTATGAGGGAGCCTAGACCCTATTGTCAAGGGTCAGAGTAGAGAGTTCCAGTGTAATCAGGAACACAGTGTTACTGCCGCAGATACTACACGGAGGAAATCTAAGGCTTGAATTTGGGATTGTCAGAGCCTATTCCTGCTCACCGAGCACATCTCCTCACATCAATCAACGTCCCTTTCCCCCCCGTCTCCTCCCTTGAGTAGGCTTTCCTTTGCCCTCAAACAGTCATACATCAAACCACACAAACAAATATACACATGTCCACACACAGTCACACAACAGGACCCTGAAGTGCGGCTTTCCCATTGCCCCTGTACACACGAAGTAGCATGTCAGCTCCTATTATCAGCACTGTTCGCCGCTTGCTTCAGGAGCTTCTATTTTAGATCTGTTTCTCCTCTTTGCAAGTGAGCGCACACACACTCTCTCTCTCACACACACACACGCACACAGCTTACACTTGTCATTTTGATATTATCTGCTATTAGAAAAGCACTGTGGTGTCCAGACTCACCGTCTGTTACACAAGTGAAATGGACCCTTTATATGTGTTTGAACAGATAACAGCCAATTTTCCTGAGAGTGATAGCAAATGTGCCACTCTTTAAACAGTGAAAGATGGAGAGCTCAACAAAATGTCCCTTAATATTGTGATCTGCTGAAGTGCCTTTTCGTTCGACCACACGTCAACTGCAGTGATGCGACCCAGCAGTAGGGCAGGACCAGACTGAAAACAGAGACGGGTGTAAGGACACAGCCAGAGATAAAACAGCATGTGGCAGGAAGAGTGCATAAATGTGAAAACGGTGACAAATGCACTTCATTTCTCTCCAGCACATCCCATGTCGCTGATAGTGCTCTGAGACAGGTACATGTGACAATGGAGAAACAAACAGAGAAAGAGAGACTGAGTCACACAGACAGGCTGAGTCCCACAGGGAGAAAGAGGAAGATAAAGAGTGAGAGTAAGATATACAGAGAAAGAGGGGGCTGAGTTTCTGTGTGATTCATGGGGACTTTTACTGCTTCAGAAAGGTGTCGCCTCCCATCACAGTTCAGAGTGAGCTTGGTAGAGCACATACAGTACCAGGTAATACCACCTCCCTGTGGCTTTATCTCACCTTCTTTTGCTTTCACTCTCTCATCTGCCAGCTCTCGTCCTTTCAGAAATGCAGACACAAACACACAGAAATAGAAGATTGAATTTAAAAGACAGAGGCCCCTACAAGCAAGACAACCTCAAAGATTGAGTCCTAAAAAGCAGTTAACGACTTCTCTAAGCATTCCCCAATGCTATGCTTTCAAAGGAAATGCCGTGTTAGTGACACTGAAAAAACAGCACTGACGGAGGATTATACAATGAACAAAGACGGTGTGAGCAGCAGGTGCGTCAAAAGTCAAGGACAGAGATTTCAGCCTTAATAAAAAAAAAAGAAAACCTTGCCTTAAGGGAGAATCCAAAAGAAGAATTCAAATTACTTTTACTATGTGACAGTTTGTACAACAAAGCAGCAGTGCATAACCAAAGGAACAACCATCAGGGTTTTTGCTGGTTTTTTTTTTCAGTACATATGCAGTAAATGCACTCATGGAAACACTATCTGTCAAGTGGATTTCATCGGAGGTATCCTCACTATAGTGAGTCCAATAATGTCTAAATTCACTCTTAAATATCAGTAACAACCAACCAAAATCTATCAGGCTCTTGTAACTCCGCGGCACACAAGAACAGAAGGAGTTGTTGAGATACATGATCCAGTCAGGGGAGTAATAAAATTGCAGCTTTTTGGGGAGCGAAACATTGTGAAATAGGTCAGTGGTGCGCCCTGATGCAGTGACGCACGTCAATCCAGGATGACACAAAATATGCGTCACTGTAGGTTTTACATGTGTGAACTTATGTAGAAAATAAGGCTCAGATGAATTGCTGTACATCATACACCAGCAGCGTGTTTGCCTTTAGACATCCATCCCATAACCATACACTGTAGTGTCCTAAATAAACAGTGATATATCACCCTGTGCACATTAAAAATGAAATAACAATTATATAACTCAACTATTTATTCATAGCATAACTCAACTATTTATATACAGTAGAGCTACTTGCTGCACTACACAGTTTTGACTATTAACAAATTCATACCCTTTAGGTCTTCCTATGAAAATGACAGAATTATCCACAGTGTTGTAATGTCATGCTGCAAAGCACTTTTTATCTGTGTGAAACAGTCACCACTGAACTCAGCCACATGATTACTGATCAAATGACCAAATGCTATCTCCATATTTCACCCCTGTTAGCCTTCGAACATTGGCTACCTATCCATTTTCTCAATAGGAACGGTCATTACATGGTAAAGCATAAGTTACTTTGTCACTTTACGGCTCCTTAGGTCATCTAACAGCAGGCTTTTAGCTGTCCAGGCATGTATACTGAAGACTTTAAAAATGGACAAAGCCTTTGCAGTCAAAAACGTCTTCAAAATCACCTCTTAAAACTAGTATTTTTATCCTTGCTTTTACATCTAGCTGACCATAACTTCATTAATATATCAATTATTATGAGTTTTTTATCAATTAACGTTATACTATTTGATTATAAATCCATTTCAATTGCTTCTTTAACTACTCTTGTATTTTTTACTATGTATGGCTTTGTTCTCAGTTCCTTGGTTTTAGTTTCTGTTCTTCATTTATGCTAAGCAACTTATAAACACTTATCGAAAAGCACAATACGAAAACACTTTATTATTACAATCAGGCAATCAGGTAATCACATATACGTAAACCTTCAAGGCTGCTATAATTCACCACACACTAAATAAATACATATGCGTTATTGTTTGAATATGTGTAAATTATCCTCTACACTTTTGTCGTTACAATTTGTTATATTAGGACTACAGAATATCTAGAGCTGTTGGAATCCAGAAGAATAAGAAGCATTCGGGTGTTCAACTACAACCTTGCGATGGTAATCAAATGATTACTCTACTGAAGGGACTTGTCTATAGTGTAGTGAATTTATAGTTAAAGTATTGTCCCTTATCCATTGATTTCAGGCAAATAAAGGCTGAATTTATGCAAAATAAGGTGTTGATTATGTATTTCCATACTTTTTCTCATGAGGGCAGAAAAACCTAATCTGATCCCTAATACAAAACACTACTTTACAATCATGGACACAGTGAACTGTTTAACTGGATCAAATTGCTTACATACCAGTAATGTGAGAAAGTGAAAAATTCACACGCACATAACAACAATAATTTTAAGGGAAGTGAACATTTGAGAGGTCAGCCATAAAACATTGGAAATTATTATGTTTCTGCTTCCTCTGTGATGGCCCTCTCTGCTGACAGCAATGCCAGGAGCAGTTGCCTGTTTCTCATAAAGGAAAATAGAGAAAAAAGGTAACATCAGTATTTCCCCCATCTCTAATCTACCATGAATAAACTACCTTTAGAATCATTATACTTTAGGTTAGAGCTGTCTAAACTAATTGCCTTTTGTAATGAATACCATCATCAGCAACCTGAGTATTGACTGGATTTCTTGGTCAAACCAGTTGAGTTTTATCCAAAGTTTGGTGATTAGTGCAGCAACATTAAAACAAACAGAACAAACTTTCCATGCTGTGCAGTTGTCATGCATTGGGCCGGTCCCCCCACCAACTTTACTCTGTTACATTTTACCTTGTATACACTTGTCTAAGATAATGAATCTGCTGTGTGTAAATGCCAACTTTACCTAACGAATTAACACTAAAACTTCTCTGGGTGCCAGTTAGAAATGTGAGAACCAAACTGCATTTGTTAATGACTCAAACCACCACAGCCTGATTTCTCCAACTATCAAACGTCTGACCAACAAATCAACACAATGTGAGCTTACACAGTGTGTCAGTAAGCATATAACAAATAGCCATCAAGAGAGGAGCAACAACTCATTATAGGTCTTCAAAGTATGAATGAATGGGGGACGGCACCTGATCACACAATCACTTGCATCTATAGAATTCATCTTTCATCATCAATAGCACCTCGGTCACATGTTATCACACAATACAGACGTTGTAGCTGCGCATTTTCCAACATATGAAAGGGAACAAAGACATTGCTATAAATTTTAATGCCTGAACCCAATCCATAAACAGAGAAACCTGTACTCACCCATCAGAAGTTCATCCCCAGGGCCTCGCGCTCAACAAAGTCATTAAAAACACTGCTAGAGTCCAACTCCTGCCTCTGCTGTTCTCTATCGAGAGTGTAGCTAATCCTGCTAACGTTTGCTTCCGGCTGGACGTCAACATTGCTAGCATTCAATGAACCTGAGGAATAGTGAGTAAAAACTTAACTAACATCATCAGTTTGGCAGTAAAGTCGTCCTGTTCTCCTCTACCTTGCCTTGTGTGGACTTGCTAAACATTTTGTCGCTAATTTAATCGTCCATTTGCTGAAGAACACTCGCTTCTAGCTAAAAGGTTGTGGGGGAAAAAATTGACGTTCACTCACGCAAGTTATCTGAAATGACAGGGAGCGTGCTCATTGGTCAAATTAAGATTTCCCGGCAAGCCTTACTTCATAATTTTTGACAAGAATCAAAACAAATTAAATAAATGGTATGTAGAAATAATGTTTATTTTTTAATTAAATACGCAGTTTCAGAACATTTCAATAAGGGTAATAAAAATACAAAAGACTGACTCAAAACAGTAAGTGTGACAGCTACTAGCTGCTGGTGCTGTCAAATATTACTGCAAATCACTTGTAGATCACCAATATTTTGTGAGCAAGATGGATCAAATTCTGCCTCACCTTACCTTTCAAGATTCCTTGTCATTAAGCATTTTATTACAAATTAACCTTGCGAATTACAGCAATTCGTATTAGAAGCAGGTTTTTAAAAGACATTTCACACTCCATTTCCTCCAAATCTTTTACTGGGCAGACAGATTGTTAATAATACATTGTGTCCTGGGAGAGAGTATCACTTCATCAATCAAGAGATAAAGTCTAGCTTTATTATCAGTGTTTCGTTGATCTTGCTATTAACAAGGAAGATATGTTACCTGTTAATAGGTAGAAAGTAAACAAGGCAAGTTCTACTTTTTTATTGCTAGTCGACTTTACACATCATTACCTTTGAGGTATTTCTAAAAGTCTGTACTTTTACCAGTCTGCAGTGATTTTACATTTCAAGGTCACTTTATTTAAGGATTTAAGTTTTTGTCTTTAAGTGTTTTATTTAGGGAAGTTTTGTTTTTAGGTGTAATGCTTATATGTATGGACCTCACCTTTAACACTCATGTGATGCTGGGACTGTGCTTGACAGTGTTAGACACATGTACTGTAAGCGATTATATTATTCTATTATAATCCTAAAAAGGCACAGGTCGGGCCGGCTCCAGCTGAAGGAGCTGCTTTTTAGTTGTGGCTGTGGAATTGGGACAGGAGCTAGCATCAGAATCTTAAAGAGACACACATTGCTTCCATTTCACTGCATGCCTTTGTTCGAGCTGCTGGAACAGGTTTGTTGTGGTGCTGCTTTAAGTTCTAATAGAGATGTGTTTCCCACAGGTTGAATTTACTTGTGGTGGTGGGTAGCAGATAGGACATACACCACCCACCACCACCTACCAACCTGCCTCAAACATCACAAGACAGTCCCTCAAGTGGAATCCCCAAGAGAGAGGCTGACCATGGAACATATGGCACCGGGTCATGGAGACAGATGCCACAAGGATGGGCCACACCTGGGGACAGCTGGAGACGTTGGCTCAGGACCAGGGTGCTTGTGGAACCCTTGTTGAATTAGTCCTAGGAGTGATACAGTGGCTTAGGAGAAGGTGGGTGACACGGCGTGTGACCGATGTGCATGCAGAGACTCGTGCAGTCTAGAGGGGAAGAGAGTAACCAAGTTATTTTATGTGGCTGTGATTTTCAGATGTCCCCTATATCCCTAATCACCAGTGTTCCTTAAATGTCTCACATGCAGGCTATTGATAGACACCAGCTAGGCGGCTGTACACAGAGAAGCTTCTAGTCCACACTCAGTTACTGCAGTACAGGTGTGTAGCTAATAATTAGTTTTTCTGAAAAGAGTGAAATAAGGCATTCTGATGTAAGATTCACCTAAACACGACCATGTTGGAGAAAAAAAGTCTGGGCCAGAGTCTAAGTCCAAACCTCTTGCCATATGCAGTAGAATTTATTCTTTCACAAGAATTAAAGTGAGATCAGACCTGGATCCAAACAGAAGGCAGAGTGCCTGTGCACCACCTATTTTCCAAAGTGAACCTATCATCGCCATAGGAACAATGGTGTCCAGCCCCACTTGGAGTATCCTCAAATCAGGCATGCCAGGTTATAGTAGTGCCAGGTGTCCAGAAATCCCCTAACTTTCCCCAACCTGGGCCTTGCCAGTGCATACTCTGCTGATACCATTATTTCCAGGGCCCTTCAGACCATTTAAAAACTTTATTCCCTCCAGGTTCCATTCTCTAACAAACTTACTTCAGCAAAGGCTGGTTCACATACAAATCTAACCTCAGTTGTGAATATAACTATTTCACTGGATATATAAGTTTAACATTCAATATGTTTATAATGTATAGTATATGTTAGTGAAATCTACTACGACCACCTTTCTTTGGTATTATTTCATATTAAGCCTGGTGACCAGTGTTAAAGCTCAGACGTGCAGGCATCTCCAAGGAAACAGCGACAGCCTATGTTACTGTTGTAACTAGAGAGAACTGCTCCCACAGGCACAGAGGAAGGATTTATCTTGCATTTACGTTAGTTGATTAAAGAAATGAATTGATTTGTGGCACACTTTTTAAATAACATATTTTTCATCTTTGGGCCTAGTGTATCAAATATTATCAAGTTGAAAGGCTCAAGTCCAAGTGAAGTCAGAATTGACTTTAAAGTCCTTTCAAGTTTGTTTTTGAAGCCTTTAAAGCTGAGCACCTTTCTGTGTTCTTCTGGGTTCGTCAATCAAGGATAAGGTCTTATTTTTTTTTTTGATACCAGAATTGTTTAATGATGTTTAACACATCAATGGGATATATCATAATTAGGATGTTATCAGGCATGTAAATGTACTAATTGCAGGATGATTAACTTTGAAACCAAACAGTAGATGGATCATCAGATTATCACTGCACCTGCAATTTAAAACACAGAAGAAAAATGCTTCGGATAGTGTCTAGACAGGTTGTGCAGCTGTTTGTAAAAAGTTTTTGAAAAATGTAGATAAATTAGTATTGAAATGGGTTGTAGGTGATAAAATATTAGCGATGTTCCTCAGTAACTACACTCACCTTTTACGATGACATTTTAACCCTGGATGCATTGTTTTATCTGAAGCTGTTATTATTACAGACTATACAAACTTGCAGACTAGCTTTCTTTTTTTCTTCCTATGATTTAAAAAGGCCTTAAATCTTTTCTCTAACATACCCATGGCCTAATCTTAATTTGACATCAAATTTGCGTTACTTTTAGAAGTTGCATTAAGATTGTGTCAGGATAGGGATAAACACACGTATAACAATATCCAAAAGAGATTAGAGTTTGATTTCTACACATACCATACACTGTAGTGTGTTTATACATCTCTGCTGAAATTCACTAATGTCCTATCTAAATGCAATTTCTATTGCATTTGCAGAGAAATTAGAATGCCAGGTCTCTGTCACTGCTTTTTTGTGTGTGTGTGTGATTATATTATGTCACATCATATTATGCTGGATTAGATCAGATAAGATTAGATGAGACCTTAATTATCTCCGTGACCTTAATGATCTTCACTGGGACGTGGCAGCAAAGATCAGGATAGTGCTGTTCCAACTGTACAAATAAGGGGTGTAAGGAGAGAAGAAGGTGTGTGTGTGTGTGTGTGTGTGTGTGTGTGTGTGTGTGTGTGTGTGTGTGTGTGTGTGTGTGTGTGCGCTTTTGACATTCATGTCAGATTGAGTAATTCCTAACTTGTGTTCAGTGGTTAATCATATGTGTGAAAAGCTAGATGTGGTGTGTGTCAACAAAGAAAGGTTAACCTCCCCCTACAACAGAAGACGAAGGCAGAAACAGATGGATCACTACAGAGAGAGGAAGAGTGAGAGTGTTTGAGTAGTGTGTGGAAATGAGTGCGTGTTAGTGTGACGGACAAAACCACCAGGGCTCGATGCCCTGTAGTGAGTTTTCCAGGATGGCGGTCTTGTGGCTTTTACACTGACGGAAATGCCAGCACACACACACACATACACACACACACACGCTGAACTCAAACACAAATAACTCGGGGCCACTCATCTATTTGTTTTCCAACAACCCATGTCAAGGCTGAAGTGAACCTTTTAACCAGGAGCCCTCTCGTAGCTTAAAGGCATACGGCCAATACTTCATTGCCACATGTTTCGCTTGTGCGTGCAGCACACCTAAACAAAAATATGTATTTGTAAATACAGTATACAGTAGTACTCAGGTTCACTGTTTATATGTACACAAACATGTACATGTGTCATCCACCATATTGGAAGAGTCAGCTTGTGTATTCTGTTAAAGTGCATGAACCGAGTGGAACCTCTGGGGAGGGGATCATAATTCATAAAATAGAATTAAGTTATTTACAGTGAAAGTCATTTCATTTCAGTTATATTATTACAGTATACTCTATTTTCAGGACACATAATTTCATTGTTAGAGTTTTGCTTAAGTGTAAAGAACATATAACCTGTAGATGCTGATCCGTGTTTCTGTGGGTTAATTGTGCGTCCGTCTGCTGGTAACGCTGCTCCCACTCAATACAGGCGAGTGAAGGTGAGAGCTGCGTGTTTCTTCATCCCGCTCACACTCGCCTGTTTAAGCGGACAACATAACTGGGTGAAAAAAAAACACAGATAACAGATAAGATAAGTCAACCCCTGTAAATGCATTTTCTGTTTCTGCTTTCGCAGTCCTGCTGTCCACACCCAGCAGTGGGAGTAGTTTTAACTTCCCTGTGAGAGCGGTGTTGTTACTCACAGTTCAAGGAACAAGGAAATTCAGGAGATCCATTTTTCATGCTGTTGCTGAGAGAGACAGATAAATAATACGCTTACTGTTAAAGGAATGCAGTATATTGTTGTATACAGTATGTTTGTTGCTTGATTATTCTCTCACTGACAGAAATCATTGTCCGTAGCTGTTAGGATTTAGATGGCTGATGCAGATGTGAAGGAATTAGTTTGGTTTGTGTGGGCCAAGCAAACTCATTACACTCAGTAGGTAATTGTGTTTATTAACAGTATTCTTCTCCTGTGTATTTGAATTAGCTGATGTGTTTAGCACAGAAAGGAAAACTTTTATTATCTCTTATCTCGTAATGTCTGGACTAATTCCAATGTGTAGTACATACTGTACACTAACAGGCAGTGTTTTGTTTTTTGTTTTGTTTTTTTTTTCTTCCTTTTTTATGTGTAGAGGTGCCACAACTATATTTTCACCGTTGTCAGCATATCTTCTCTGTATTTTTGGAGCATTCTGCCATATTCCCAGATTTATAAGGACTACATATTTGCACAAATTTCCTGAAAGCCGTTCTCCTTGGTACACTTTTATTTCATTTTCTGTTACTGAAACAAGACAGAACATACTTTTGAGGAAAAATAAATGACAAATCTCTGCAAAACAAGAAATAAAGCCCTGGCAAATAGTAATGGAAGTTTTGTGTGTATCTTGTAAATATTTTATTCATAGTAACACACAGTCAGGCTGGGTCCCATAAAAGCAATAAATGTGTACATAATCCTTGCTTATACATAAAGCTTATGTTGTAGGCTACTATATCAGCTGAAGAGTAAGTTAGAAAATAAAAACACCACATGCACTCATGACACAGTTCTCACAAATCGCACTGTTTCTAATGTGGTCTTCCTTCATTCAAAAAGTGCAGCTATAAATGTATATAAATAAATGTATATAATGTCAACCACCCTGTTCATTGTGTAAGCAGTGATATAGCCTGTCCTACAACCAGCACTGAGACCATTTGTAACAACATGGAATTATTGTGAAATTGAAAGCCTCTAAGCTGTAGCTATGTCTAACTCTACTTCATCATCACTCCCTCGTGTCACACACTCTGATGATCTATTTAGCTGAACCTTCTGCTCTGGACCTCTGGTTTTGTAGGTCTCATCTTGATGCTCTTTGTTTCCTTGGTCGAGGTACACTGGGTGTTATGGTGATAGTGGGGAGTTTAGAGGGTGAACAGGCTGCACAGATTTGTTGAAGATTTATTTATTTATTTTTTGGAATTGGTGTCAGTGTGCGCCGGCGTGTTTCTGGCATTTTCTTGACGTCATCTGTGGTTCATTTACTCAGCAGCAGAGTAGGACACCTCACTGAGGACACTAACAAACAGTGGCCTATTTACATATCCAGTAAATACAGAGCAACATTAGCATTCATTTGGAGTTGTGTTTCTGTCCAGTCCAATATTCCCTCGTTTTATAGCTCTGTTTTTGGTCTCCACTAACTCCAGAGGGAAATACAGTACCTGGCTCTTTAGCTGCTAAATGCACCACTATGTTCACCAAGTAGGCAATAACCTTGTCTAACGTTTAGTTCTTGGCAGGTTGTGTACACTCAAATTTCAGAGCTTTTTTGTAGAAAATTGCAACCTGCTGCTGCTGAAAATAACAGGATGTAACTCACTGAATCAAAACTGTAAAGTTGCAGACTGACAAAGTGAAACATTGATAGGTGAAGAGAACTGCAGTCCAGTGATAATTCTCTGTGGGTTCACTCGTGTTTTCCACTTTCTTTTCTGTTGCATTTCTCAGATTTAAAAATCATGTTGCTATGGTTATGATGATTGGCACCTTTTAATCTATGGATTTTTTTGTGGTATTCCGAGAAATAATACAACAGAACAAAATCAACAAGCTGATAGTGCGTGTGTTTGTGTGTGTCCAAATCCCTGTGCTGCAAGAGAAGAAATATGGACTCAGCAGGTACCTCGATCGGGATTTTATACGGAGAGACATCCTCTCAGCCTGAAAGGCAGGGCTCTCCTATGTCACCGCATGATCAGGCTGAGGATAAGGTCAAGAAATACACACAGGCAGAGCCACTGGCCCTTAGTGGAGATCCAGTGCGCTGGTGTAGAAAGCACCAAGCTGTTTTCCATCACATTCTCTATCTAAGCCAGAAACATACTAGAGTAACAGAGACAGTGTTAGAGACATAATTTATTGCTCTGACCTTTATCATCCACATTAAATTAGATATTAAAGAATATTTCTATCAGAATTAAATTACTGGATTAAAACAGAAGATTTTGTTTCAGTTTAAAATTCTTAGTCTAAATTGTACAAATTCATAATGATAACATGCACTAGCTGTACAGTACTAAATTCCTCGGACATGGCCAGTATTCAAAATCCTCCGGTATCATGATAGTCGTGTAAATCATTGATGCAAATAAACAAAAATGTCCACTGTAAAATAACCAGTGTAAAATGTAAACCACTAAACAATCGAATCTAAATTACTGTGGGGAACAAAAGCAGCCTAAGCACTGTCATCTGTCACTGTCAAGCATATACTGATGACTGTTTAAGACAGCTGCCCCCTGAGCCTCCAGAAAGATGGCAAAGAGGAGCAAGAACAGTTTTCAAAGGTAAAACCTTGAGCTGTAACATCCACCCAGCAACTGGCCTGTGTGGCACCTTGGCCTAGGAAAAAACGCCTGGGGGCAGTGTTAGCAGAGTAGAGCAGACAGGGCAATGGTGCCCTCTGGTGGACAGGGAAGAAGGTGTTTCAGTTTAAGGTGTCACAACAGTGGCCTTTACTCGATCTCTGGTGGTTTCTGGTCACAATCAGCATAAGAAATATTCAGAAGTGTGCTCTTGCCAAGTCTATGACACCTCTTCTTCATCTGAAAATCTCATTTGAAATTTCCCTACTTGTTACTCTCCCCAAGAGATGTGCTGTTGCAAAAAGATGGATGCCACACTTGTATTTGCCCTGCTTTCTGTGATTCTCCAGACAGCTACACTATTTACAGAGTCTTTGGTCGCTGATTCAGCAGTTTATTACATGCTACGTCTGAATTAGATTAAATTAATTCTAAGAAATAAAAGAAAATAAATAAAAGACTCACTGAATGTTATGAATATAAATATATGAGATATGCATTTCAAAGTCATGTGCTATATTTCGCAAATATAAAAACGAGCAAAGAGGCCATTGATGTGGATGACAGCAGTGTTGTAGCTGAATGCCATTTATTAGATTATAATTGAATATTTGAATAGGTCTATGCTGCAATTGCTTCCTTATGCTGATTTGAATATCATAATTTATTCATTAGTCTTGTTCGTATTATCATATACATGAAAGTTTAAAAAATCAGCAATTTACAGTAAGCACAGCCAAACCAGAGCAATAACATGGGAACAATATGAAGGAAAGAAAGAAACAAGAAAACAGAAAGTTGTTTACTTTTTCTTTAACAATGTACAAGTGTGGGTCACCTCTTTTCTCTAGCTATCTCTCTTTCCCCTATGCATCATGTTGCAATAACACCATCACTGACAGGTCTGGTATAATGCAGCAGCTTTTCATCTGAACGAATTGTTTTCTTCATCCATCACCGTTCATTAGTGAGCCTTCTTTTCCACCCCGACCTCGATTAGGGCTCTCTCAGCCTACACATTCCTATAAAGGCATACCATGAAGCTGGCAAACGCAACCTGTTCTGCCCGTCTGGCAAATAAAACACAATCTTACAATATCACATCACGTAACTTATGATGGACGTGTTGTCACTGCGTTCAAACATTTAATCTTTCAGTTGAGGGACGGCCGTCTGGTCCCCGCGTCCTACGATGACAGAAATGTTCAGATCTTTGGATATTGCTGATGGTTTCAATCTAATTTAATTTCAAACCATGAATGGAGAATGGAATCATTAATGTAACACTTAAGTACATTTGAAGTTCAAATGCAGCAGAGAGAAAATCTCTCCATAGTACTTGGATTGGTTGGTTCTGCAGGATAATAACTAGTGTTGCATTGAATGACATGCACTTTCCCTCTGAGCTCCTCCAGTTCTCTATAGATGCACTAAGACCACAACCTCTAAGACAAATATTAAAAATAAAACAAAGTCTTTAATACATCCAAACATCCCTATTATGTTTCTCATTTTTACCCTAGGGTGGTTAAATTACACATCTTTGTGTGGCAAGAGGCATTTACCTACACATCTACAGACAGGGGGTGGAGGGGGTTCAATATCTTGAGCTGCTTAACCGGCACGCTCGTCTCCCTGGTTGGGAGAGATAAGAATATTTCCTTGAGAGTATCACCACAGTATCACATTATTATTCATTATGAAACAAAAAGGACAAATACCATTGATTTAAATTTGCCTAAACCCCAACAAAAGCAGGTACCTTAGAATGAAGTGTTGTCCTCATACACGAGCCAGAAGTATTTTTCCTCTGTTCAGTAGCTGTGTTGCCATGTAAAAACCTTAGGTGTCACTAATACACTGCTTATGATTTCTTCTGTCTCTAGTTTGCTGAGCATGTTTGCCATAACATGTTGTTATAAGCACTGTAACTCAAGAGCTGCCAAGTAAAACCTTTTTTACATTGTCCACCAGCATTTGGGGGCTGAGTAACCTCTTACTCATACCAGACAGAATGGAGTCAGAGGGGATCTGTGCTGTGCTCCAGTTTGTAAATTTTTCAGTTTTGCCTGGAAAATTCATTTGCAGCGTAGACTAACCCTGAAATCATCTTTATTAAACCTACAATCATAGCAAAATACATGGTATAATAATTATGTAACAGCATATATAGAAAACTGGTGCTGCGATATAACACATGAATTGCTTTGGTCTTTGGATTCAACATTTTTGCAGCACAGATGAATCAATCCTTTGCAAGAGCAGTTGTAAAGTTAAAAGATAAACCGTGGCTGTATGAGCTGCAGGCGTACAGTTGGATTTACATTCTAATCCCATACGCTGACATTTGCTCAAGAAATTAATCATGCATGCAGACAGCCATGCATATTCACAAAGCCACCAGGAACCAGTTCCCAGGGAGTCCTCAACATACAGGCAAGCACACTCAAAGACAAGACAGCCTCAGACATGCAGAATTACACACACACACACACATACACACACACACACACACACACACACACACACACACACACACACACAGCAGATAAAATGATAACATTCATAAAGACAATGTCCTCCGTGTTTTCTTTGTATTTCTATCATTAAACCTCTTTCATTTCACGTCACTTTCCATAAGCATTAGGAACTGTAAAGATATGATTAATGAAGAGAAGTAATCTTACAGTAATACTTGAATGGTCCAATGGCCTAACATACATTATTCAATACAATAGAGAACTGTTGGTCAAATGCCAACCCTTGTCTATTCATTGTTGTACTCCAAAAATAATTATCAATTATAATATTGGTCCACAACTTTTACCAAACAAGTAGTGTGTAGTGTCCTGGATAATGAGAATTGGTCATAGGAGACAAAATGTAAAAAAAAAACAAAAAAAACAAACATACAAATTGTAAAGGGGGTTACTGTACTTGATCTGTAGAGTTGAGTTTATTAAAAGGAGGTATTCTGTTGATTTGCACGTATCAAAAAAGCTAGCGCTGCTTTACATAAAACCCCTTTTCAATACATACCTAGAACTTGTTACTTAACATAAACTTCACTGTTTATTTCAAAATTGCTTGTATGTATTTTTCTCTTTTCTTTTCTTAAGCACAAAGTCTGACATAAAAAAAAATACCAGTAGGGTTTGATGGTGAGCCAAATGAAATTTCAGCTTTCAGAGCACAGAACCAGTTACAGACCAAACAGTGGTGTCAGCACTTAGCTGCCATACAGGAACTTCAATTGCACTGAGCTGGCATTAATCAGATAGTTGACTGGTTTTCTGGTGGAGACTTTAAACTGCTGAATGCTCGTCTGACCACATGGAGGAGAAATCAAGCACCCCTGTAATTTTTTGTCATCATATCTTTATTATAACCTGTAATGTTTACAGTGTAAATGAAAATATTAAAGCATCACTCAGATTGAAAGTAGCTGTATTGTTGGAATTCTTTTTCAGTTTTAATGCAATTTGTTTTTACAATATGCATTTTGCTAAATAAGGAGGCTGTGCAACATACATGGTAAAAAAAAAAAAAAAAAAAAAAAAAAAAAAAGGACTGGGGGGAGGCCACCTCCAGCAGCACGCTCCTGCTGAGACTGGCATTTAATTAAAGGAGAGAGAGAGTTCTGCCCCTAATACTGGCACCAACCGAAAAGAATATAGTCAAGCCTATAGGAGACTATGTATAAACATATTAGTTATCGTCATCTGTTTGTCTGTTTGTGTGGATAGTCTCTCACCCTTGAATTTATGTCAGGTCACTTGATAAGCCACAGGCCTTTAATTTTTTGCTTTTATCTATTTATTTATTTTATTTATTTATCTTTTGTTTGTTTATTCTCTGCAATATATTACAGGATATTGAATCCTGAGCTTATCAGCAAAATGATTTTTCTTTTCCACATCAATGTGTGGAATTTTTTTTTTCTGTGGTCTATTTTTGTTTTGTTTTGATCTGAAGGATTCCCTGTATAATTTTGGCATGACACACAAATATGATAACTATGATTATCAGAAAACATTTCTTATATATTTTATTTTATGTGAGCTTGAAGTAGTGTTTTTAGCATATATTTTACTTATTCATATCATATCCATCATGCATTTATTATAATGTGTTTTATCAAGTCTGTGTTTGCTGTATTTTTGGTTTGGTTGCAAGATTTCCACCTCAGGGACAATAAAGGTAAAGTTAAATCATTCGTTTCAAACCACTGTACCCTCAACCCATCAACACATACATGAACTTAATCACTGAAGATTATACAGTAATATATCCACTTGTGGTTTTCAGTAGTAATACATATACAGTATAACTTTTTGTTATTTTTACATATGTATAATAATGTTTTAATACTAGTGTCCCACTTGTGGTAGCAATAGCACAGTTGAGCCACTAAGTGTAGCTGTAAGTCCACGTATGCTGAATCTGAAAGCAACTGTGCTGCGGTACAGAAACATGTTTCATCGTAATCATGAGCAGTTACAAAATGCTACAGTAAGTCCTCAGTGTGACTCCTGCTTTATATTCAAACATTTACACATCTGTAAAACCAAGTCAATGAGTCTCAAGAAGCTCAGCCACAGAAGATGGGGGATAAATGCCTTCTGGGATGTAGTGCCCAAAACATTTCTGAGGGGGCACAGTTTCACACAGACATGTCTAAAAGGGAAATATATGGAGAACATACAGCACAGACAGCATGAGTTTCCCAGTGAGATTGCTATTGGTGTTAACTAAGAGAATCATGAAGTTCCCTCATCTGTTACACTTCTTGGATACAACTACACAAAGATGTTTATGTTTATGTTTTAGATTTGTTGAATATAGAATATCTGAGGGAGTGTGATTTTGAAAAATGCAAGTAATGCCTTGCTGAAGTGCCCTTTAATGGCCATTCTTAACAGAAGGGAAAACATATAGCACTTAGCGACTAAGATGACTCCCACAACATAAAGCAAAGTTTGATCAGCTTATTAAGGTTTTTAACAAACTGTCTGTATAACAAGTGTGTAGCTCACTGCAGATGGCAAAATCATTATCCTGGCTGTTCTCATGTCTGTAGATATATTCATTCAGCAACCATCAGTTAGAATAAGAATTCAAGGCACATTGCTTTGGTTTAGCAATAAACTTTAATTAAAATATCAGAGTTTAAGCACTCATTGTGTAGGACTGGTGTTTTATTATTACACATTATATATTATTAGATCATTATTAATATTATCATTGATGCATGGACACGTAAGCAACATTTAAATATTATCACACATCATGGCTGTTGGAGCTGCACATCTGGATTTCTGGATTTCCTCGCACAAATGTTTGCACAATTCATTTATATGATTTAACGTATTATAAGGCTCATTATATGATATAGTATCAGATTATGATACCGTAGTTTTTCAATGTCATCTCTATAATTTCTTTTATTTCTTATATTTTATTTATTACATTCAAATAGTCAAATGGTTTTCTTCTGTTCTGTTGTAATGTGAATTTCTCCCCCTGAAATCAATAAAACGATATATAAATTTTAACTTCTTCAAATACTGTTTTAATCTTTAATAACGCATCATATTTTATTAGTTGGTCATGTTTGGAGGTAAAATCATTTTTAAAGTAACTATTGCTGTCAAATAAATGTAGGTACTGAAGTAAGAATTATTATATTATCCTGTGGTATTTAGTAGACAAGACTTATAATGTAGAATAAAATGAAAATAATCAGCTTGTATCTGAATACTGCACTCAAGCATTTGGGTAAATGTACTTGGTCACTTTCTACCTCTGTCAACTGAACATTGGTTTTCCTCAGGATCAAGACATAGAGCTTCCTCTACTGTGTTTTATATCTGTGTATCTACATTAGGATAACACACTGTTTCAGATGTGCTGTTCAGAAAGGAAGAATAATAAGGTACAAATTTAGACACGTATATGGTCTTCAGATGGCAGCCTTTTTAAGAGCAGTGGATTACTTGGACACACAGAGAAATGCTTGAGAAAGAGGGGGAGGGAGAGGGAGGACGGAAACACTTTGTTTACTTTGCTTGATCAGACGGTCATATAGTCATTTAGTTGGGTCCTAATTGCTGAGTAATCGTCTGATTGTGACCATTTGCTGCTTGCAATCTGTGTTAGCAAGCAAATACTTTAATCAGGTTTATATCAAACAGTAGCCTGTAAAAACATGACATTTACAACAGAGCGCTATAAAGCTGTGTAAGCCAATCAATAAGCACACACACACACACACACACACACACACACACACACACACACACACACACACACACACACACACACGCAAACAAGCACAATGCATGATTTAATGTCAGCTTCTCTGCATGGAGCCAGACAAAGCAGCAACACAACACACCCACTAACTCTTCTCTCTCACTCCCCATCTCTTCTGTTTGTGTGTGTCTCTGTTTCTCTTTTAATTTCACTAAATGTGAGGAATATTTAGATTTAAATGCCAGATGTCAGTGCGGATCAAATGTTTGACTTGGCTTTTTTAAAAAAAAAAAGGTAATTTACTGATGATATCACTGACTGATCTATTTGCAATTATGAAATGTTTTTGTGTTTTATTTTACATATTATATAATATTACAGTACATAACTACAACTCATAATGGATAACCAAGTCAGAAATAAAACACTACAGTTGTATGTATGAAGTTTGATGTAGAATCCTCAAACTTTTCAGAAGCAGTGTGATTCAGGGCTGTGAATTCCCCAAAAAATGATTATGTGCACAACCAGTAAGTCTCTCTGAATAGAAGTGAAAGCTTCCTTTTTATTTACATGATGATTTTAACACCGTGCTGTTTCAGCTACAGTGTCAGTGATTTTGTCAGTCAATCATTAGACTTTTTCAAAAATTTTCCTTAAGCGTGTATCATCTTCAGCGCTACTAAATATTCCTTGTGTCTCACATTTGGAAACTGCTTATAATACATGTATGTTTTTGCCATGTTTAGCTTGAAGTGTTGGCTCAACAGCAGTTTGGTGGCACTTGTATGTACGGGGGC